>NC_092167.1:46759084-46774084 GCF_045791955.1 Oncorhynchus clarkii lewisi
GTTTGAAAGTTTAAAAAAAATTGTTTTTATCATAATGCGTTATTTTGCTAGAAATGCCTTGAACATGCCTTGAACATGTGAACTTTCATGTGTCTTAATAACAAGCCATCTGTAAATACGAATGAAATTGTAAAAATTACGAGCCTTGTTGGTTAAGTGACAGAAAAAGCTCGCAACCGTCCCACTAGCCATGAGAGTTCGGATTGGTCTGCCATGGAAGCTCGTCAGTCTGTGTTGGTAATCCTGTCGAACGTGCCTTTTAAAAAAAAATGTATCGTATAGTGGAGCTGTATAAGTGTGGCTCTCTACTTTCTAGAGGATCGAGTTTTGAAATCAGTGGAATTAGAGTATGATAGCTAAAAGAGATGACCTGTCTCCGGATTTTACCTTCAAACTACGGGCAAACGTGGCATCGCATTCCTGACAGGGAGACGCGTCCATGAACGATGATGTACTGTGAGAGAAAAAAGTATTTGATCCAGCACTGTTCATTGTTGTTTGACTAGCTAATGTTAGCTGGCTGGCTCATTAGCTAATGTTATGTACCGTGTGTGAACTTACACTTACACTTACACTGTTTACCTACAGTGGGGAGAACAAGTATTTGAACCCCGAAACCTGAAGGATCTGGAGAAAGTCTGTATGGGGGAATGGGCCAAAATCCCTGCTGCAGTGTGTGCAAACCTGGTCAAGAACTACAGGAAACATATGATCTCTGTAATTGCAAACAAAGGTTTCTGTACCAAATATTAGGTTCTGCTTTTGTGATGTATCAAATACTTATGTCATGCAATAAAATGCAAATTAATTACTTAAAAATCATACAATGTGATTTTCTGGATTTTTGTTTTAGATTCCGTCTCTCACAGTTGAAGTGTATCTATGATAAAAAATGACAGACCTCTACATGCTTTGTAAGTAGGAAAACCTGTAAAATCGGCAGTGTATCAAATACTTATTCTCCCCACTGTAGCTAGCAAGCTATACACGTCTTGTTTTTTTTGGTGATCAGCTTTAATATTGCAGAAAGATTGTTGCTTCCATCAATGTAACTGTCTGCATCATTTCCAATCCCCCAGATATTATTTGGCTAAATATATATATCCATACCTTTTTTAATAATATACCTTTATTATTCCCTGCAAACCCTACCACCCCTCCCCTAATTGGAGTAAACTAATGAACAATAAGACTTAAGCATCTACCTTCAGTTTATACATATTTGTCACGGCCTGGTCTTAGTATTTTGTGTTTTCTTTATTATTTTGGTCAGGCCAGGGTGTGACATGGGTTTATTATGTGGTGTGTTTTGTCTTGGGGTTTTTGTAGGTATTGGGATTGTGGTATAGTGGGGTTGTCTAGAAAAGTCTATGGTTGCCTGAAGTGGTTCTCAATCAGAGGCAGGTGTTTATCGTTGTCTCTGATTGGGAACCATATTTAGGCAGCCATATTCTTTGAGTGTTTTGTGGGTGATTGTTCCTGTCTCTGTTTGCACCAGATAGGGCTGTTTAGGTTTTCACGGTTCTTGGTTTGTTTGTGTTTAGTTGTTTATTAAACATGTATCAAATGCATTTTGGTCCTCCTTCGACGGAAGAAAACCTTAACAATATTATACACATTTTACAAACACAATCTATTTTACAATAGTTATATTGTGTTTGTTTTTAGTCCTTCCTCTATTTCTGATGTCCATCCAGTTTGATTTCGATTTGTAACTGTGCTATTTCACAACATTTCTGAACCTATATACATTTTACAGACCCTGTATGTTTTACATTGTTTATCTTGTTATTAGTCCCACCCTTCAGCTCCATTCAACCCCTCCCATCGATCTCTCAACATCATCCATTTTGGATTTCTATTTGCCATATATTTTTCAACTGTGCTGTGATGCTTCACAAAAGTACTGAACCGTTCTATTCTCATTGCTTCTACAGATTGTAAATTAAAGAAGCATTTTTGCTAAAATAATGATTGTTATTGATTGATTGCCTGTGGCTTTTCAAATCAACCAGTATTGCTATCTGCAGTGTTAGTTCTAGGCAAATGTTGCAATTCTTTAGCCATTCCTGGACCTGTGATGAAAAACGAGCTACATCTGGACAATACCAAAATAAATGACTCTGCCTCCTCACAGCAAGATCTGCAGAGCTGGGAAGATTGTATCCCCATATATAACATTCTATTGGTTGCATGAAATTTGTATAATAACTTAAATTTCAAAATTTGAAGTTTTGAATCCGGCGTTTTGCGTGTCAATTCATAAACCATGTGCCATGGAATGGGTACATCGGAAATCTCTTCCCAACTAGTTAGCAATTTATATGGCACAGCTGTCAGTTTTTTGGTCCTTAAATGAAATTGGTATATGTTTTTATTTATCACACTTTTCTTTAACCATTTATGGTCTTGAAGACAAGTCCCTACAAGTTCCCTCTTCCACTTGCCTCTTCCATTTGTGTGGTAATGCTGCAATTAGTTGCTTGTAATTTTGGGTAGAGCAGACATTTCCATATGTCTGTGTTAGCTGCATGTGACAACTCCACCAATCCTATTTATGATATAATTTACAAAAAAAAAATGTTTTAATATAGATTTTTTTTAATCAATTAGTATATTTGAGTTTAACCACTATTTGTATTATTTCTGTCTTTTCAGGTGGATTAAACTGAAATTGCAACTCATTTTCTAAGGCTTGTTTAAAACATAACGATATTTTGTAGACGATTTAGTTTTCAAACAACTGAAAGTGAGCAGTTGTAATCTGAATAAAGGGCTATTCTTGAACATGGGATGATATATATATATATATATATGTTAAAATTACTGTTTCTTATTTTCCATAATTAGCTATTAATATTTGTAGTAATGTAGGCAATTTATGCAAAGGATTTTAAATCTCACTAGTCTCGCCATTAGCAAAATTACATTTGCACCTTTATTTACATTATGGAAAGCAATTATTATATTAGCAAACAATTATTGTGAATCATCCTAAATTGTCCCTAACAACTTTCACTCCCTCGCAACAGTTGTGGGATACACAACTTTCACTCCCTCACAACAGTTGTGGGATACACAACTTTCACTCCCTCACAACAGTTGTGGGATACACAACTTTCAAAGCAGAATAACTTTCCCATTGTTCCTCAAATGCAGTGTATGATACACCAATTTGTAGCTCCGAGTCTCTAATTTTATATAATGTAAAAAACACAATTTTAAATTTTGCTACATAAGACCGAATCCAGGCTGTGAGTCACAAATGGCTATTGCTGATTGTCGCCAGTACTCACATGAGGAACGTGTGGAGCTGCCCTTATTCTAGTCAAGTAAGATTTAACAAATAAGGCACGAGGGGGTGTGGTATAAGGCCAGTATACCACGGCTAAGGGATGTTCTTAAGCATGACGCAACACGGAGTGCCTGGATACAGCCCTTAGCCTATTGCTATTATAAACTAGTTTCCAAAGTAATTAGAGTAGTAAAAATATTTTTTTCTGTCAGCCAATCAACATTTGTGGGGCGGCAGGGTAGCCTAGTGGTTAGAGCGTTGGACTAGTAACCGGAAGGTTGCAAGTTCAAACCGTCGAGCTGACAAGGTACGAATCTGTCGTTCTGCCCCTGAACAAGGCAGTTTACCCACTGTTCCTAGGCCGTCATTGAAAATAAGAATTTGTTCTTAACTGACTTGCCTGGTAAAATAAAAAGTAACATAAATAAATAAATAAATAAATTCAGGGCTCAAACCACCCAGTTTATATTCTCAAACAGAGCCCATCCGTACAATGTTGAGAGTCGTTTGGCAAAATAACAGAATCTGCTCTCTTAGCAATCAATAAGTAGTACACTCTGATATCTTCTTTGTCAATGCATTGGTCATCAATCTATTCATTCTCCATTTCACAATTGATAATATTGTCACCCATCAGTCAATTTATTCTTGTTTTTAGGCCACATCGATTATTACATGTATGAAATTCGTTTCAATACAGGTTAGGTCTTATTTTAGTATTTACAGTCTACATACTTCTGGATCAATCAATAAATGTTCTGACTGATTACAATTAAAATATATATTTATATAATATTTAGTGTCCTGGGGTTATATGACCTATTTTAACATAATGAAATCTTAACAAGATTGAAATATCAAATGGTCAGAATGACAGTCGTAGCCATTCCTGTATTTATGGAATTCCGGCGCTCTGAGTGTTAACCAATAATGTTGCGCTGTTTGTCTCCTAAACCGTTACAGAAAGATGGTCGTATGATGCATGTCACTACTTCACAGGCGAGGCATTTTAACTTAAGCGTTGTTTCATCAAAATGTTTTATTTTATTTTTTGGGGTATTGCAGAAATGCCTTCTTGAAGATGTGAACTTTCATGTGCCTTAATAACAAACTTGTATGAAATCTGTAAATATAAATAAAAAATGTGAAATCACAAATCTGTTAAAACAGAGAAAATACTAAATCTTGCCTAGCCATCATGATTGGTTGAGATAATGAGGGGGACATTCAAGAGAAAGACAGTCCATTCTATCACTCAAGTCTCCTCTGTCAAAATGGCACATCCTGCTCTCTGCTACCGCGGATATTTGAAACATCCACTGTATTAACTTATATTGTCGTCATGGACAACATGCAAAGTGTAGCTACAGCTTTCAATACCAGTGTTGTCAACACAGCTGCTGGTGTCGACCAAAAGCTCTGTCTTCTGTGGGTAAAGCAGTCTGGACTGGTTGAAGCCCGACTGGGAAGGGTAATTAAGTGTTTCAGTCTACAGTTAGAAAATGCCAAGATAGCTACATGTACATACTGTAACGACCCTGGGTTTATAAGCGCGGAAATCGACTCTGCCGCACGAGCATGCTTTTGCGGCACAGTCGATAGACCTCGGGCTCGAAGGTCGAGGGTTCGAGACCTGCTCCCTGCTGTTTCATTACATTACTTTATTGTCTCAACTGTATCAAAGTTGTTTTCATCTCTAGCTATATAGCTACCGATATGGCTTGCTTCGTCATTTACAGATGACTTGTTGTGATCAGAAGCAACGTTAAGACAGCTAGCTGAGCTGGCCAATTGCATTCTACTGTTAAATGTTCATTGTTGATGAGCTAACTTATCCGTTATATAATTCTAATCGTTTTAATGTTAGCCAGTTTATCATGTTTAACTAGCTACCTGAAGTAGCCACTGTGGTGCGAATGCTAATCAATTAGTAAGTTTATCAAACCCCATGTTATGTTATAGGGACACATGCCAAGTTGGCTCGCTAGCTAGCCTTAATAAAATGATAGCTAAATAGCTTGCTAGCTATTAGGTTATAGATTGAGGTAGTTTTTTTGCATGTTCAAATGAATGAAATGAATACCATTTACATCTAGCCAGTTGGTAATTATGAAGCTACATTTTTGCTAAATCTAGCTAGTTAACTTGTGTCTGCATTGCCATTGTTGGGCTGTAAGCAGGTTAGGTGTGTACAGGACATTTTGGTACAGCTGTAGTAGTCAACAGGCAATAACGAGCTACAGGACATTAATTAATTCATGTTTTAACGTCTTTTTCTGGAATTTGTATTTCAGCATAAACCTGCTCTCTGCCTCCTATACAACGAGATGATCAAGGGTGAACAAGCAACACTTCAGGAATGTTGTACTTTGAGCTTATTGCTTTGACTTGAGGGTCAATTCATGTTATTTCTAGTATGCAAGGTTTTCAATTTCCTGTCTATTTTTAGTCTGCTTTCTTCCTTTACAGCTTCAACCGTCTGGAGCCTGGTGTTGTTGTAGCCAAGGAGCTCTCTCTAATATGGAACCAGGCTTCTGCTGCCGTGCAACGATGACGTCCTTCCTCCCAGAGATGTGAAAGCATCCCTCGGACTGGACACAACCTGGCAAACATTATATTTTGTAGAAGCTCAGGACTTTTGCGATGAAAAGGACATAGACATTACATGTTCTTCTCCAAAGGGCAGGACAGAAATATGCTCTCAGGCTAAGCCTTTGTTTCCCCCCCCCCCCCTTACCTTCAGCACTTGAAGTTACAGCATTTTATTGTTGAAATCTTTTCTTTGCTTTTTCAAGCACTACCTCACTGCTTTAGCACATGGCCACATTCATGTGGTCCAATGTAAATGATTTAAGAGATGGGTGACTCTAAGGTTTTAGAGGGTATGAACGACGCTAAAATGAGTGCAATCAAAGAACAGCTGGTCAATGTGAAAGGTTATATTTATTATACAACCATAGGCAATTTAATACTGTAAATGGTTTGCCTAAATGGGTAACTTGGTGAGACAATGTTGAGAGAATCCATTTAGGCAATTTGGTAATATTATTCCGTTTCCCAACGATTAATGTGGAGCGCGTGTGAAAATCACAGCAAAATGATTTAATGCCGTTTTCCTCCTAAATGTGATTCTAAGTGTATCACCTTTTAAAGCAGCATCACTTCCCCATGTTTCCTCCAACTACAGTGTACGATATGTCATTTAGAAGCTCAGAGTCTGCACTTTTATCCAATGTTAAAAATAAAAAAACACCATTGAAATTTTGGAACACAAGACTGAATAGAGATGGTGGGTCAACTATGAGAAAGTGCTAAAGTTTCAAAACGGTATACCCATTGATCACTTAATATTATAATAGGCTTATCAATAAGTTATAGACAGATGAGGCGAGGGATGAGAGATGCCTACCAGTCCGGCGGGGGTAGGATGACCTGGTCAGGAATCCCGGGGACCGGCCGGTGCCTCAGTCTGTAGGAACGGGTGGGCCGGGGGCCCTTGGCTTGTGTCTTCAAGCTGGGGCCCCTCTCATAGATCACATTATCCACCATCTTCCCCTGGTAAACCTCTTGGTTTTTCCCAGATAGGACGTGGTCAGGCCCGGGAGAGAGGTCTGTAGAGGAAGGGGAGGGCTCCTCAGAGGAGATCTCACAATCAGAGGGCACCTCTCCAGAGTGGGAGGAGACAGAGAGGGAATCACAGCTGCCAGATGTGGAGTTCGAAGCTGAGGAAGTGGTGCGTACGTTGAGAGGGTCACGCGGTGTCGGCCGAGGTGGTCTCGGAGACCCCTTTATAGAAGTGTTAGGGATTGAAGAGACAGAAGATGAGAACGCTAAGCCAGCCCCAGGGTGTAGGGTCTGCCTCCCCTCCCATCTTGCCTGCTCTACCCTCTCACTAGGCTGGCAGGAAGTCACCCTTTTCTTATTTGTCATGAAGATGTGTCTGGGTTGGGGGACGGGCATTCTCTGGCCCCACACCCTCTCTTCCCCCTCCTTTTCCTCTTCCCCCGGCTCTTCCACCACTAATCTTAGGGCTTCCAAACTACATAGGATCCGTCTACGGTGGCCTGTAGGGAACACTCTGAGCTCCAGAAGGCGGTTTTCAGTGAGCCCCCTGCAGTCTTCCAGGCACTGGAAGCCCCCCAGGTGAAAACCGGCAGCGTACTGGGGCAGACGCAGGCTGGTCAGCCAGTCTAGGATCTCCTCTCTGGGGTCAGTGGGATCCGACATGGTGGGTGTTTGGTGGTGGTCTAGATCAACACCAGAGAAGAGTTGATGATGGATCTAAGGCAGATCAGTATTAGTGAAAGTGTTGGGTGGGGGAAGGTTTGGTGGTTTTGCTGAGGACAGAAACAAGAGGGATACAATTAAGAATGTATTATGCCTCTGACAGTTGGTAGCTAATGTATCTGTACATCTAATATCCCGAAGAAAAACAAAAATCATGACGTTTCCTCAAAATTCACTTATCAATTAATTTCCATTAAAAGTTGACATTCTACATAAGAACGCTTGAATCCTGCAAGGTACAGTCGAACTACATGAGCTATAAGAGCTGAAACTAAATCTGCCCCAGTGCTTTCCCCACCACAGTATAAACCTAAGAACCCAAATGTCAATGCTAGAAATAATATGCATTACTGTTGAACAAGCCAGTCCATCTTCAACAAGAAATATAAATTGCACACTTTCTCTAAGGTCTCATTGATATATCCTATTCTATCAACCTTTGAAATAAAAACTAACCTTACTCCTTACCTTACTAACCTTTTTTTTCATGGTGTCTAGTCCTCCACTCCAACAAGCTTTCTCACCCCATAACAACTTGTACTATAAACACTTCCCGTAAACAAACTTCACCTACAGTGCATTCGGAAAGTATTCAGACCCCTTAACTTTTTCCACATTGTTACATTTACAGCCCTGTTCTAAAATGGATTAAATAAATACAAATCCTCAGTAATCTACACACAATACCCCATAATGACATCACAATACCCCATAATGACATCACAATACCTCATAATGACATCACAATACCCCATAATGACATCACAATACCCCATAATGACAAAAAGAAAACCGTTTAGAATTTTTAGCAAATGTATCAAAATAAAAAAACGGATACCTTATTTACATAAGTATTCAGACTCTTTGCTATGAGACTCGAAATTGAGCTCAGGTGCATCCTGTTTCCATTGATCATCCGTGACGTTTCTACAACTTGATTGGAGTCCACTTGTGGTAAATTCAAATTGATTGGACATGATTTGGAAATGGACACACCTGTATATATATATATATATGACCCCACAGTTGACAGTGCATGACAGAGCAAAAACCAGGCCTTGAGGTCGATGGAATTGTCCGTAAAGCTCCGAGACAGGATTGTGTCGAGGCACAGATCTGGGGAATAGTACCAAAAAATTTCTGCAGCATTGAAGGTCCCCAAGAACACAGTGGCCTCCATCATTCTTAAATGGAAGAAGTTTGGAACCACCAAGACTCTTCCTAGAGCTGGCTGCCGGGCAAAACTGAGCAATCGAGAGAGAAGGACCTTGGTCAGGGAGGTGACCGTTAACCCGATGATCATTCTGACAGAGCTCTAGAGTTCCTCTGTGGAGATGAGAGAAACTTCCAGAAGAAGAGAAGCCATCTCTGCAGCACTCCACCAAATCAGGCCTTTATGATAGAGTGGCCAGACAGAAGCCACTCCTCAGTAAAAGGCACATGAAAGACCTCTTGGAATTTGCCAAAATATTCTCTGGTCTAATGAAACCAAGATTGAACTCTTTGGCCCAAATGCCAAGCGTCACGTCTGGAGGAAACCTGGCACCATCCCTACGGTGAAGCACGGTGATGGCAGCATTGTGCTGTGGGGATGTTTTTCAGCAGCAGGGACTGGGAGACTAGCCAGGATCGAGACAAAGACGAACGGAGGAAAGTACAGAAATAATCTTTATGAAAACCTGCTCCAGAGTGCTCAGACTGTGGCCAAGTTTCACCTTGCAACAGAACAATGGGAGAAACTCCCCAAATACAGGTGTGCCAAGCTTGTAGTGTCATACCCAAGAAGAATCGATGCTGTAATCGCTGCCAAAGGGTGCTTCAACAAAGTACTGAGCAAAGGGTCTGAATACTTATGTAAATGTGATATATCCGTTTTTAATTTGTAAAACATTTTCAAAAATGTATCAATCAGTTTTTGCTTTGGTATTATGGGGGTATTGTATGTAGATATTTCTATGTATTTTGTTTTACTTTTGAATTAGGCTGTAACGTAACAAAATGTGGGAAAAGACAAGGTATCAGAATACTTTCTGAAGGCACTGTAACTCTAATTATACCAGATCTATAACCACAAGGCCCAACAGTGCTGACGGTGTCAACATTTAGGTCAACGCTCTGCAGCAGTAATCCTCACAAACAACAGTCAGTGGGTATGACCACCACTATAACAGGCATACAACGGAGAAGAAGACAAAGAATAAGAAGAAATATGCAACAGGAAATAAAAATGTACATGTGTTGAGTCCTGTTTCTGTCTGTTTTCATACGTTTGGTACCTAATGAATATGACCCTGACGCTTGCAGTGTTTGTTTGTTTCACAGTAGCATCATACCAACACCAGACTGTGATTGGAAGCCCTGTCTGGTGGTGTTAATGAGAAGTCAAAGAGAGAAGCATGCATTAACACTGAGGAACAAGTGTAACTTCATATGTGGTATACCCACGCCACCGAGGCTATATCAGAACGCTTCTGCATTCAACTGAGACCTCTTCTTATTTAACCCAATACACTTGTGGGATAGTTATAGTTATATAGTGGGATGTTTCTTACAGAAGACATATGAAAAGCTAATGCATAGCCATGGTAGCAATTACAATTACACCTCACAAAGGTGAGGGATACCACAGTTCACTTGACAAGACTTAATCCAAAACATTACACTGTTGATTTTATGTGCATTTTACATGTAGTGTACTTTTCTCCACATTTATTGATAACAAAATCTGAAAAAATAATCTGGATACAGTCGGTAACATGACATGAAAATTCTTAGAAAAATTGGGGTAGGTTCAGTATAAGACAAAACATTTTACAAGGCTTTGTGTGAGAGGTCTAACTGGTGTTTCCAAGTGGCCACTCATCTCTCCAAAAGTGCGCACAGTTCCTAAGTAATTCCAATGCACTTTTATGAATCAAAGAAGAGTCTTCAACTAGAAGGTGTTTTGATCTCCCCTAGCTGTGGCGTTGAGGAACTAGAACGAGCACACTCGTAGTTGTTTTGTTTGGAACACAGCCCTGGATCCCCGACATCACACAATTACTATTGTTGTTTACGCATTCCAAAAAAACGGTCCGTTATAAATCAAAATCTGGGTAAGGTGGCCATTTGAAAGCTTGTTCTATTGCCAACAATGACCAGCTAAAATCAGGGATGAACAACTTTTGATTGGGCCACAGAAAAGATCTGAGCACATCATGAGGTGCCTCAGTTGGTGCGTTTTAGAATGGAGTCATGAGTTCACTCAGATGTGTGGTCCACAGCAAATTGTCATCACAACACATCGGAACAGAGTGATCATTCGGTGTTCAGAACAACCCAGGGTATAACGCCATCGTTACCTTGTAACTGTACATCAAACATAGCGATGATAAACACTGACACTGTATATGACTGAGTTTTGTGATGTGGAAATGTGAAGTGCACATTTGGACTCACAGGTGTTTGTCTTGCTTGTATGACAAAGTGGTATTAACTTGTCTAGTTAAATAACAAATAAAACAAATAATATAATTCTCAATGTCTCATCTTTCATAATATATTGAGTCATTTTAATTTGACAGCATTTCTCTCTCTCAGACAACAAAACATTTGCAAAAGTTGTCCAATCAGCAGGAGGGAGGAGGGGGAGCGACTTCTTGTCACGTGGTGCTCAAGTTCAGAACAGCTGTCAATCAAAACCCCCATACAGAGCTGTGGAGCAGAGACCCTGAGGTCTGACGACTTGTTGAGCATCTTACTGTACAGCCACTGTGTTCCAATGTAGGCGCTTATCAGTGTCCAACCATGCCATTTCCAACCTGTATACGAGTGTAAAGGGCTACACGCCTGTTTGTGCTCGTTTGTTTAATTTCATTTGAAACGAGATTGCCAAGGACATCAAAGATGAGATGAGGAGAAACTGGCATGTAAAGATCCCAACTCCAACGTTGACATGAAGCATGCGTTGATGTGGCACTTACGTCAAGGAACCTTCACATGTGAAGAACGGATTCGGCCCACGGACTGTAAAGGCTCATTTAAGAGGTGAAAGATGGTGTTTCTCTAGTGGTTTATCTAGCGGAGTCTCAAAGGGTTATAGCTGTGTGTATTTTACTCCCTTAACATGCAGGGACCTGTATTGGCAATTGGCAAACAAAATATTGTGCTTACAGACACACACACACACACACGTTCCTCACACACACACACACACACACACCAGTTCCTCACACACACACACACACACACACACACACACACACACCAGTTCCTCACACACACACACCAGTTCCTCACACACACACGCACACGATCTGACTCAGTTTGCCATCTCTCTCTGGTTACCACCATCCACCCCCTCACACACACCACCCAGTCTGTAAACCTTAGAATGGAATAGACTCACAAAGCATTGATCCAGTACTATACCCTGTCTGGCTAAAAAGAAGAAGTTCAGCAAGAATTGTTATTTAACCTTCATTTTATCAAGGAGTCATACTGAGACCGAGGTCCTTCATTTTATCAAGGAGTCATACTGAGACCAAGGTCCTTCATTTTATCAAGGAGTCATACTGAGACCGAGGTCCTTCATTTTATCAAGGAGTCATACTGAGACCGAGGTCCTTCATTTTATCAAGGAGTCATACTGAGACAGAGGTCCTTCATTTTATCATGGAGTCATACTGAGACCGAGGTCCTTCATTTTATCAAGGAGTCATACTGAGACCGAGGTCCTTCATTTTATCAAGGAGCCATACTGAGACCGAGGTCTCTTTATTTTATCAAGGAGTCATACTGAGACCGAGGTCCTTAATTTTATCAGGGAGTCATACTGAGACCGAGGTCCTTCATTTTATCAGGGAGTCATACTGAGACCGAGGTCCTTCATTTTATCAAGGAGTCATACTGAGACCGAGGTCCTTCATTTTATCAGGGAGTCATACTGAGACCGAGGTCCTTCATTTTATCAAGGAGTCATACTGAGACCGAGGTCCTTCATTTTATCATGGAGTCATACTGAGACCGAGGTCCTTCATTTTATCAAGGAGTCATACTGAGACCGAGGTCCTTCATTTTATCAAGGAGTCATACTGAGACCGAGGTCCTTCATTTTATCAAGGAGTCATACTGAGACCGAGGTCCTTCATTTTATCATGGAGTCATACTGAGACCGAGGTCTCTTTATTTTATCAAGGAGTCATACTGAGACCGAGGTCCTTCATTTTATCAGGGAGTCATACTGAGACCGAGGTCCTTCATTTTATCAAGGAGTCATACTGAGACCGAGGTCCTTCATTTTATCATGGAGTCATACTGAGACCGAGGTCTCTTTATTTTATCAGGGAGTCATACTGAGACCGAGGTCCTTCATTTTATCAAGGAGTCATACTGAGACCGAGGTCCTTCATTTTATCAAGGAGTCATACTGAGACCGAGGTCCTTCATTTTATCATGGAGACATACTGAGACCGAGGTCCTTCATTTTATCAAGGAGTCATGCTGAGACCGAGGTCCTTCATTTTATCATGGAGTCATACTGAGACCGAGGTCTCTTTATTTTATCAAGGAGTCATACTGAGAACAAGGTCCTTCATTTTATCAAGGAGTCATACTGAGACCGAGGTCTCTTTTACAGATGAGCCCTGAATTACAGAAATGACAGAAAATATACACATCAAAATATAAATACAAAATGCAAGCAGAAAGAACAACAAGAGGCACCAGAACATCACATTCATCAGTAATAAGGTCCTCAATCAGCTGTCTGAATTGACCCAAGAGGCACCAGAACATCACATTCAGCAGTAGTAAGGTCCTCAATCAGCTGTCTGAATTACCCAAGAGACACCAGAATATCACATTAAAGAACATTCTGAAGATTGTTCCACGAATAGGGTGAAAGAAAACTAAAAGCTGATTTACCTAACTCAGTACAGACCGAAGGAATTCCCAGAGTTCATCATCCCTGAGACTGGGGGTGGTGACTCCTATGTCTACAGTTTAACAGTTTGGTAACCATGTTAGGTATGGTGGGGCTTTTTATAAAAAGGGCTTTATGAATGAAAACATAGCAAAGTATCAACCTAGCTGACAGTAGAGACATTTGGAGAGGATAGAAAACGCTATAGAATAAGAAGTAAACTCATTTTTGTATTCGAAAATCATTTTGATGCACTAGGAGAGAAAGAGTCGACGATTTGCTAAACATAATGTGGCTCTACAAAAATGTTTTATTTCCTTTTGGATGCAGATGCAGGATGCAGAGAGTCAGTTCTGCTTAATTAAAACTACCTGATCTCCAAAGTCCACGTCTATAGTCTCAATCAACCACACACAACGCAGAGTGACAGCGGTGCAGCACAGCCCCCGGTAACCAACATTGAGAGAGGATAGAAAACGCTATAGAAAAAGAAATGAGGTTTCCAATGTCAGATGGAACCCTGAGACAAACAGCATCATGTATAGGGACATGAGCTCTCAAACACACAGACACACCCACACACACACACCACAAACACACCACAAACACACACACACACACTTGACTGCTTGCTGATGTACCCTTCTCTCTTACACACGGTATCTGAGCACTCACGTACGCTCACACACACACACACACACACACACACACACACACAGTATTCTTACGACAAGAATGCAAAGTGTGTGTGTCACAGCCAGGTAAGGAGCCCATCCTTCTCCCAGGCTGCTGCCTGCCTGGTCCTACAGTGACTAATACGCCCTCACATTTCTTGACAACATTCAGCCAAGAACAAAGTCCAATTTGACATTTCCATTCCCTGCCTGTTAAGAATGCTTCCGTGTTAGGAATGACCTACCATCGTAAAACCCCTCATTCAAAAAACATATACATAGAGGTGCTTATATCTGGAACGTCCACCTGATTTGTAGACATTGTGATAAGACACGTCTTCATATAAGATATTTATGAGCCAGTTAGAAACTGATTGACGTCCACTTGTTTCCTACTACAAACCGTGTTTAATCATAAACCAACCAATCTGCTAACTGGCACCTAGATGTCTCATAGCTGATGTGGGCTACTCAGACAGTTTCTACTTTTTGTAATCAACCTCCTCTGCCTTTAGATAAAAGGAGAAAGTTATTAACCGAAGGCCTGCCGACTCTGAACGCATAGCTATAGCTGCCGTACCAGAGTCTGACAGAGTAAGTGAGCAGTGGGCAGAACAGACTGTCCATCACAAGTAGCCTAAGCACTACAGCGAATAACAGTCTCTATCAGTACGTACGTCTTTCTTTATTTACCTTAAAAAGGATACATAACGATGCGTTAACTGTCAAACATAAATTCCAAGCACACTTTGTAGGCCTACTTTTGAAGAGATTAGGTTTGATACATTGACATAAGAGGTGCATAAATCCGCAATATTCACACGCATTTTCTATGTATTTAT
>NC_092167.1:46776584-46789084 GCF_045791955.1 Oncorhynchus clarkii lewisi
AGCATTCCACTTTTGAAAGACAAGTAAACTGCCCTGTAAACTGCCCTATAAACTGCCCTGTACGCTGCCCAGTAAGCTGCCCAGTACGCTGCCCTGTAAACTGCCCTGTAAACTGCCCTGTAAACTGCCCTGTAAACTGCCCTGTAAACTGCCCTGTACGCTGCCCAGTACGCTGCCCTGTAAACTGCCCTGTACGCTGCCCTGTAAACTGTTCTGTAAACTGCCCTGTAAACTGCCCAGTACGCTGCCCTGTAAACTGCCCTGTAAACTGCCCTGTAAACTGCCCTGTATGCTGCCCTGTAAACTGCCCTGTAAACTGCCCTGTAAACTGCACTGTATGCTGCCCTGTAAACTGCCCTGTAAACTGCCCTGTATGCTGCCCTGTAAAATGTAAACTGAGTATCCCCCCCCTATCTCTGTCTGTGTCATCTTCAATTATGTATCATTTCAACATAGTCCAAATGTTATGGCATTATTTACATTTCCTCTGGACTCTGTGTGTGTGTGCATGCGTGCGTGCGTGCATGTGTGTGTGCATGTTTGTGTACGTGCGCATGTGAAGACTGTTGTGGTAGCAGAATTAGTTAGGTAACATTGATAAATAAGATGTTTTATTTACATAAAATGTGTCATGTGAGTTGAGATGGGTGTGTCTTGGCTATAAATGATACTAAGAATTGTTTTGTAAGCACTCTCAGAGAACTCATTTATAGACACTGAATTGATCTGAGAGTCACAGGGTTGTGATGAAGCTCATATAATTATAAAGATGGACTTTATGATATAACTCTGACTTGTGTGTGGTTTGCTCTCATGATTTGGTAATACAGGACATTTCCACGACACTGTTTACCAACCCACTTACTGTGTGTATCATCAGCCAGATTGGAGATTCCGGTTGTAAAGATTGGAGAATACTGTAGTGTCAGGCTGATATTAAACATGCCTCTTCATGCAGGACACAAACACACACACACACACACACACACACACACACACACACACACACACACACACACACACAGTCATGTTTCACAAAAGTATATTTCAAACATTTGCTAGATCATGTGAATCAGTCAATTAGTTTGATTAAAATAGTAATCACTGTGAATATCCAGGCCAAAATTACAGTTATTGCCATAAAACTGCAAGTAGATTTTGGAAGAAATCCCTATTCATTATGTAAGCTTGCTATCGGTAAAACCAATAGTCATTGTAGTGTGATATGAGTGGAAGCTGGAGAAAGAGAGAGAGGGAGAGAGAGAGAGAGAGAGAACCTTGGCCTAAAGCAAAGGAAAGGGGAAAGGTGGATACCTAGTCAGTTGTCCAGCTGAATGCATTCAACTGAAATGTGTCTTCCACATTTAACCCAACCCCTCAAACATCAGCGCCACAGGTAACTTCCACAAAGCTGTGAACGAGCTGAGAGACAAGGCAAGAAGGGCGTTCTATGCCATCAAAAGGAACATAACATTCGACATAACAATTAGGATTTAGCTAAAAATACTTGAATCAGTTATGGAAACCATTGCCCATCATGGTTGTGAGATCTGGAGTCTGCTCACCATCCAAGATTTCACAAAATGGGACAAACATCAAATTGAGACTCTGCATACAGAAATCTGCAAAAATATCCTTTGTGTACAATGTAAAAACACCAAATAATGCATGCAGAGCAATTATCAAAATCCAGAAAAGAGCCATTCAATTCTACAACCACCTAAAAGGAAGTGATTCCCAAACCTTCCATAACAAAGCCATCACCTACAGAGAGATGAAACTGGAGAAGAGTCCCCTAAGCAAGCTGGTCCTGGGACTCTGTTCACAAACACAAACACACCCCCACAGAGCCCCAGGACAGCAACACAACCAAATCATGAGAAAACAAAAAGATAATTACTTAAAATCAAATCAAATACATTTTTATTTTATTTTATATAGCCCTTCGTACATCAGCTGATATCTCAAAGTGCTGTACAGAAACCCAGCCTAAAACCCCCAAACAGCAAGCAATGCAGGTGTAGAAGCAGGGTGGCTAGGAAAAACTCCCTAGAAAGGCCAAAACCTAGGAAGAAACCTAGAGAGGAACCAGGCTATGTGGGGTGGCCAGTCCTCTTCTGGCTGTGTCTGGTGGAGATTATAACAGAACATGGCCAAGATGTTCAAATGTTCATAAATGACCAACATGGTCGAATAATAGTAAGGCAGAACAGTTGAAACTGGAGCAGCAGCACGGTCAGCAAGGTGTCATCATGTCAGGTAGTCCTGGGGCATGGTCCTAGGGCTCAGGTCTTCCGAGAGAGAGAAAGAAAGAGAGAAGGAGAGAATTAGAGAACGCACACTTAGATTCACACAGGACACCGAATAGGACAGGAGAAGTACTCCAGATATAACAAACTGACCCTAGCCCCCCGACACATAAACTACTGCAGCATAAATACTGGAGGCTGAGACAGGAGGGGTCAGGAGATACTGTGGCCCCATCCGAGGACACCCCCGGACAGGACCAAATTACTTGACACATTGGAAAGAATTAACAAAAAAACTGAGCAAACTAGAATGCTATTTGGCCCTAAACAGACAGTACACAGTGGCAGAATATCTGACCACTGTGACTGACCCAAACTTAAGGAAAGCTTTGAGTATGTACAGACTCAGTGAGCATAGCCTTGCTATTGAGAAAGGTCGTTGTAGGCAGACCTGGCTCTCAAGAGAAGACAGGCTATGTGCACACTGCCCACAATATGAGGTGGAAACTGAGCTGCACTTCCTAACCTCCTGCCAAATGTATGACCATATTAGAGACCCTCAGATTACACAGTCCCACAAAGAATTTGAAACAAACCCGATTTTGAGATACCACAGTGTTCCATCACAGCTGCAAGATGTATGACCTGTTGTCACGAGAAAAGGGCAACCAGTGAAGAAAAAATGCATGACTAACCTGATCCACTGTGACTTCGATGAAAGGTTGTGTTGGACTGAGAATGGAGGACTCTGGGTTCCAGCTGAACACAGGGTGGAAAGAGAGCCTTCTGAGGCTGCTGGAGGAGACCGCTCTAGGGCTAAGAGAGTTGATGACAGCCAGGACTAAGGGAGATGATGAAAGCCAGGGCTAAGAGAGATGATGACAGCCAGGGCTAAGACAGTTGATGGCAGCCAGGACTAAGAGAGATGATGACAGCCAGGACTAAGAGAGTTGATGACAGCCAGGGTTAAGAGAGTTGTTGACAGCCAGGACTAAGAGAGATGATGACAGCCAGGACTAAGAGAGATGATGACAGCCAGGACTAAGAGACATGATGACAGCCAGGACTAAGAGAGTTGATGACAGCCAGGACTAAGAGAGCTGATCACATGGAGGGGTTGGGCGAATGGAAGAAGGGTTCATTTCAGGAACTAGGCAGTCAGTCAGAGGTCAGAGAGGGTGACGGAGAATGAAAGGGGGATGGAGGGAGGTGTTATGGACCGGGGATTGATAGATAGAGAGAGTACAAGCTACCGAGACTCCTCAGGGAGGTGGCAGAATGAAAGGGGGATGGAGGGAGGTGTTATGGACCGGGGATTGATAGATAGAGAGAGTACAAGCTACCGAGACTCCTCAGGGAGGTGGCAGAATGAAAGGGGGATGGAGGGAGGTGTTATGGACCGGGGATTGATAGATAGAGAGAGTACAAGCTACCGAGACTCCTCAGGGAGGTGGCAGAATGAAAGGGGGATGGAGGGAGGTGTTATGGACCGGGGATTGATAGATAGAGAGAGTACAAGCTACCGAGACTCCTCAGGGAGGTGGCAGAATGAAAGGGGGATGGAGGGAGGTGTTATGGACCGGGGATTGATAGATAGAGAGAGTACAAGCTGCCAAGACTCCTCAGGGAGGTGGCAGAGATCCATACACAGTCAAAGCTAGGAGAGAGGCACAAACACACTCCCTGACTCCACCCGAGCACAATACTCAGGAGCTGTCTACTCTAACAGGTGAGTAGTTACACGAAAAGAGTACATCTACATTTTTTTTAAGGAGAAATTGTGCACCAATGTTGAATTCTAAAAGCTTGTTATATTAAATGAAGTGCCCTTTAGGTTAGACCACATGGAGAATATATGGAGAATAATCCCAGTGTCACTTCTAGCAACATTTTAACCCAATTAATCCCTACATTTCCCCAAGTTTCACCATCACTGTTCTTTGTAAAGATTATCAAGTAGATTATTCTGAAGATGTATTATTTAGTTAGTGTGATTAGTGGTTCAGTTACGTGTGTCCCTCATCTTAAGGTCAACCCTGTTGCATGAACTGAACTCTGCTTTTAATATGGTGAAACAATTTATACTAAATAAATTAAATAAAAAATAAATATAATATAATAAATAATAAATAAATAATAAAATATAATAAATAAAAAATATGGTAAAACATAAGGATTCAAAAGGAACATTGAACATCTAATACTGTAGTCCAATCACAAAAATAGGTGAGCTGGTTCTACTCGGTGGCCATTTTGTGGTTGGAAACTGAGCGCGTTGTGCATAACACGTTTACCCATAGATAGACAGGCTAGAAATGTTTTAGCAATTATATTTTTGGGGTGAAGCTTGCTGTCACGCCCTGACCTTAGATCCTTTTAATGTCTCTATTTTGGTTTGGTCAGGGCGTGAGTTGGGGTGGGTATTCTATGTTCTCTATTTCTTTGTGTTTGGCCGGGTGTGGTTCTCAATCAGAGGCAGCTGTCTGTCGTTGTCTCTGATTGAGAACCATACTTAGGTACCCTTTTCCCCACCTGTGTTTTGTGGGTTGACTTTGTTTAGGGCACTTAGCCTTTGAGCTTCACAGGGTTTTTTTTTTGTTGTTGTAGTGTTTATTGTTTTGTTCGGCGTCATTTTGATTAAATAAATTAAAATGTACGTTCACCACGCTGCACCTTGGTCCTCTCCTTTGAACAGCCATGACACTTGCATTCAATTGCCACACCATATTTCACACAACAAGCTTCCATTTCCCCCTGTCACAGGGGGATTTATGGCTGATTTAAGAAGAAATGGTCAACTCTGTTACGGTCAACCCTGTTATTTTATTTGATACTAAATAGGCACCTACTTTTGTCTTTTTTTATTTAACCACTTGAGATGGGAAAACTTTATTTGTTTTAAGTTGAACATGTTTGCTGTTTATGACAAAATTGTGAAAAAATAAATAAATAATAATAATTAAGTTACACTTCTGAAAAGGCACCGAATTTGTGGAATGACCCAGGTACTTTGAATGGATCATATTTGGTTGCAGCTTGCTTACCGATGGGATATGTGCTTTTGTCTTTACGTTTATTTGGAAAATGTACCTTTCTAGTTTAACTAGTAACATATGTTATGACTTGTGTATTGTTCTTTTACATCAGGCTTTAATCATACAGGGTCAAGATATGGATGGCTCTAGAACAGAAACAAGATATGGATGGCTCTAGAACAGAAACAAGATATGGATGGCTCTAGAACAGAAACAAGCTATGGATGGCTCTAGAACAGAAACAAGATATGGATGGCTCTAGAACAGAAACAAGATATGGATGGCTCTAGAACAGAAACAAGATATGGATGGCTCTAGAACAGAAACAAGATATGGATGGCTCTAGAACAGAAACAAGATATGGATGGCTCTAGAACAGAAACAAGCTATGGATGGCTCTAGAACAGAAACAAGATATGGATGGCTCTAGAACAGAAACAAGATATGGATGGCTCTAGAACAGAAACAAGATATGGATGGCTCTAGAACAGAAACAAGATATGGATGGCTCTAGAACAGAAACAAGCTATGGATGGCTCTAGAACAGAAACAAGATATGGGTGGCTCTAGAACAGAAACAAGACATGGATGGCTCTAGAACAGAAACAAGCTATGGATGGCTCTAGAACAGAAACAAGCTATGGATGGCTCTAGAACAGAAACAAGCTATGGATGGCTCTAGAACAGAAACAAGCTATGGATGGCTCTAGAACAGAAACAAGATATGGATGGCTCTAGAACAGAAACAAGCTATGGATGGCTCTAGAACAGGGTCAAGATACGGATGGCTTTAGTTCAAGCTCTAGTAGATGTAGTAGTAGCTCCCAATCTGACTTTAGTGGAGATGGAGAGAGAGGGTCTAGACTCACAGACAAAGAAAGAGAGGAGAGATGGAGTTAAAGATGGGACTGAAGAGAGGAGAGATGAAGATGGGACTGAAGAGAGGAGAGATGGAGTTGAAGATGGGACTGAAGAGAGGAGAGATGGAGTTGAAGATGGGACTGAAGAGAGGAGAGATGGAGTTGAAGATGGGACTGAAGAGAGGGGAGATGGAGTTGAAGATGGGACTGAAGAGAGGGGAGATGGAGTTGAAGATGGGACTGAAGAGAGGGGAGTTGAAGATGGGACTGAAGAGAGGGGAGTTGAAGATGGGACTGAAGAGAGGGGAGATGGAGTTGAATATGGGACTGAAGAGAGGGGAGTTGAAGATGGGACTGAAGAGAGGAGAGATGGAGTTGAAGATGGGACTGAAGAGAAGAGTTGTGAGAGTGGAAGGGTCACATTGGAGTGAGTTATCACACACACACACACACACACACACACTCACTCACTCACTCACTCACTCACTCACTCGTGAATCAACATCTTCTCTGACTCCGCAAGCAGTTACTTCCTGGTCTGAACATCTATCAGTGTGTCTAGACGTGATTCAATTCCTCCTCCTCATTTCTCCTGCTCAGTGAAACAAGAGCACACTCTGCCCTCTCGTCTGTTTGTCTCCTCCAGTTTCCTCTCCTCAGTCATACGGTTCACTGTCCAGTCAACACTCATCAACCAAATACATGTCTCATAGAGAAAGGTCAACGAGATAGTATTGCAGAACATAGGGTTGTTCATTATGGCAGCATTACAGTGCTAACTTAAAAACACAATTCTGCAGAAAGATCTACGATGGGTCAATAATGCCCTAGATACGGTGTACATTGTATCTCAGATGAGAGAGGTCAAAGTTCAGGAGGATCCGCACGTATCAGATGAGGACACGGACCCCACATAACCACTTACATGACCGCTAAAGAAAATGAAAAGTCTGTTTGAGGTGAAGCAACAAGAAATGTAGCCGCCGCCATGTCAACACAGGCTTATTTCCATGAACTCTACATGACTTCTCAGCAGTGATGAACTGAACTCTACATGACTTCTCAGCAGTGATGAACTGAACTCTACATGACTTCTCAGCAGTGATAAACTGAACTCTACATGACTTCTCAGCAGTGATGAACTGAACTCTACATGACTTCTCAGCAGTGATAAACTGAACTCTACATGACTTCTCAGCAGTGATGAACTGAACTCTGCATGACTTCTCAGCAGTGATAAACTGAACTCTGCATGACTTCTCAGCAGTGATAAACTGAACTCTGCATGACTTCCCAGCAGTAATAATCTGAACTCTGCATGACTTCTCAGCAGTGATGAACTGAACTCTGCATGACTTCTCAGCAGTGATGAACTGAACTCTGCGTGACTTCTCAGCAGTGATAAACTGAGCTGTGCATGACTTCTCAGCAGTGATGAACTGAACTCTGCATGACTTCTCAGCAGTGATAAACTGAGCTCTGCATGACTTCTCAGCAGTGATGAACTGAACTCTGCGTGACTTCTCAGCAGTGATGAACTGAACTGAACAGTCATTTAGCAGAGCAGTCTATTCTATTGAGTATTTTACGCAAAGACGCAGTCATGTTATTTGAATGATGTAATACCACCTGACAGCCAGGACACTCAGAGTGAGGATATAGGAAGGATGGGAATGACAATGGCAGCTTTGTGTACAATTATGAGGGCTTGATCTAATGCTGTTTGTCCACACGAGGGCAGCATCAGCCAGGGAAATATGAATCATTATCCAATGGATAGGTCTTACCCTGAGTGCTGTTAAAACCGCATTCCAGCCGGTGTCTATTCCACAAGTTACCGGCGGCTAAATCTATGATGTTAAAATGCCTATTTACTCTGTTCCATCTGACTGTGCAATTCACTGTCTCATCAGCCCAGCCAAGCAATTTATAAACTTGATCTCCACTATAAAAAGCGTCTAGACATTATCTCACATTTCTTTTAAACTAACATTTAGTTTTCAACAGAGGAGATTTGTATAAACCTTGCCTGTCTCTCTGACATTTGCAACATTGTTTAAATATTCAAATTCGATCTCCAGCTGTCCCATAGTGATGATGTCGGAACGAGACAGGCAGGGAGCGTTTCTCAGCAAGACTAAATCGTAAATCACTTTGCATCATTTTTATGGATTTACAAATAAATATAAATTGAAAAAGGTCAAACGAAATGAAGTTCAGTTAGCTAGTTTGCAGTCTTTCCAGCTTCAATTTAAAGTAATTGGGTTATCTGGAGGACACAGGGGAATTGGGTGCTGCATAACTTTGTTAGTTAAATAAAATAAAATAGGTATAAAAATCATTGCTTATTTCTAAACTCAGGTTCCCTTTATCTGTTTATGCATTAGTCAAATTATAACTTACACTATATAAAGCATATCAGTCACTATAAACAGAAAATAATCACCCTCCTTGTTACGGCCATTATTGGAATGAGACCAAGGTGCAGCGTGGTAAGCGTACATCTTTCTTTATTTTGATGAACACCACAAAAAACTACACAAGGTAAACAAACGTAAAGTTCTGCAGGATATACAGCAACTAACTAATCAAGATCCCAAAACAGAGGGTGGGGAAAAAGGGCTGCCAAAGTATTAGCCCCAATCAGAGACAACGATAGACAGCTGCCTCTGATTGAGAACCATACTAGGCCAACAAAGAGACAAACAAACAAATAGAGAATAAAAAAAGGCTCTCTAAGGTCAGGGCGTGACACCTCTGCTCTTCAAGAACAGCCAGCCAACCTATACCATGTCTCCCGGCTGTGTGACATTCTGAGGACCCCCAGGTTGGTTCCAGACCATGTCTCCTGGCTGTGTGACATTCTGAGGACCCCCAGGTTGGTTCCAGACCATGTCTCCCGGCTGTGTGACATTCTGAGGACCCCCAGGTTGGTTCCAGACCATGTCTCCTGGCTGTGTGACATTCTGGGGACCCCCAGGTTGGTTCCAGACCATGTCTCCTGGCTGTGTGACATTCTGGGGACCCCCAGGTTGGTTCCAGACCATGTCTCCTGGCTGTGTGACATTCTGGGGACCCCCAGGTTGGTTCCAGACCATGTCTCCCGGCTGTGTGACATTCTGAGGACCCCCAGGTTGGTTCCAGACCATGTCTCCTGGCTGTGTGACATTCTGGGGACCCCCAGGTTGGTTCCAGACCATGTCTCCTGGCTGTGTGACATTCTGGGACCCCCAGGTTGGTTCCAGACCATGTCTCCTGGCTGTGTGACATTCTGGGGACACCCAGGTTGGTTCCAGACCATGTCTCCCGGCTGTGTGACATTCTGGGGACACCCGGGTTGGTTCCAGACCATGTCTCCTGGCTGTGTGACATTCTGGGTACCCCCAGGTTGGTTCCAGACCATGTCTCCCGGCTGTGTGACATTCTGGGGACACCCGGGTTGGTTCCAGCCCATGTCTCCCGGCTGTGTGACATTCTGGGGACCCCCAGGTTGGTTCCAGACCATGTCTCCTGGCTGTGTGACATTCTGAGGACCCCCAGGTTGGTTCCAGACCATGTCTCCCAGCTGTGTGACATTCTGAGGACCCCCAGGTTGGTTCCAGACCATGTCTCCCAGCTGTGTGACATTCTGAGGACTCACAGGTTGCTTCCAGACCATGTCTCCCAGCTGTGTGACATTCTGAGGACTCACAGGTTGGTTCCAGACCATGTCTCCCGGCTGTGTGACATTCTGAGGACTCCCAGGTTGGTTCCAGACCATGTCTGCTGGCTGTGTGACATTCTGAGGACTCCCAGGTTGGTTCCAGACCATGTCTCCCGGCTGTGTGAAATTCTGGGGACCCCCAGGTTGGTTCAAGACCATGTCTCCCGGCTGTGCGACATTCTGAGGACTCCCAGGTTGGTTCCAGACCATGTCTGCTGGCTGTGTGACATTCTGAGGACCCCCAGGTTGGATCCAGACCATGTCCGCCGGCTGTGTGACATTCGGAGGACTCCCAGGTTGGTTCCAGACCATGTCCGCTGGCTTTGTGACGTTCTGGGACCCCCAGGTTGGTTCCAGACCATATCTCCTGGCTGTGTGACATTCTGGGACCCCCAGGAAAGCAGGAGGAAATGACACTCGCCATGTGTTATTGGACCACCATGGAGTGGTGGAGGAGGATGGGGGAACCCCCACGGAGAGAGGGAGTTAGAGAGGGGACCCCCGGTGTACCAAATGGGAGGGAAACAGAAAGGTTAATGAAGTATTAAACACTAACAGGTGGCTGATGAATGCCTAAACAGTCTCCCCCATCGTTCTCTCTTTTTCTTTCTCTCTCTGTCAATCCTCCCTCTCTTTTTAATGTTTACACATTTCTCTATCTCTCCTTCTATCTGAATCTTTACATGTTGCTCTCTCTCTCTATCTCTCTCTCTCTCTCTCTCTCTCTCTCTTTCTATCTGCATCTTTACATGTTGCTCTCTCTCTCTCTTTTCCTCTCTTTCTCGCTCTCTCTCTACCCTCTCTATCTTTGTCTCTTTCTCTCTATTATCTCTCTTTCTCTCTCTCTAGCCTCTCTCTTTGTCTCTCTCCCTCTCTGTCTCTCTTTCTTTCTCTCTCTCTCATTTTCTCTCTCTCACCCCTCTTTGATTAAGAGGTGTGGGGGGCAATCGACAGGGGGATCGGTGCCGTGTGTGTGTGTGTGTTTGTGTGTCATTAGAGGGGTCCACACTCAAACACAAACACACACACACACTGAGGGCCTGGCTAGAGGTAAATGTCACAGGAGGAGCTCCCACTGTGAGAGGAAATAATCTCTCTCTCTCCTCCTCTTCATTATAGAAAAGGGCACACAACACAAAGCCCAGCGGGGCCTGCTTTGGGAGAGCACTGGAGGAAAGTCTGATAATACATTAAGACACAACACCAACATTAAGTAGCCCTTGTTAATAGCTCATTGGTGGATATTTACGGCATCGTGATTCATATGACTTTGTTACGAGCGACTTTGAGTCAAAGGGATGATCCCGAACTCGAAGTCTTGTATACTATATAGATAGTCACGTTTTGATGCAAGTCTCCCGTTGACATCGATAGCAACAAGTTGTCACTGAACCCTCAATGACTTGGCCGTCTCCTCATTCTGGGATGTTGCCGGTGACTCCCATCAGACAGGGTCCTGGTGAAACCGGATGACGTGTGAGGGGATGTAGATGCCGTGGCCTCCACAGCCTGTGTTCAATTCCTCTGGACATCTGTGTGTGTGTGTGTGTGTGTGTGTGTGTGTGTGTGTGTGTGTGTGTGTGTGTGTGTTTTGCGTGTGTGTGTGTGTTTGCACAGATGTCCAGAGGAGTTGAACACAGGCTGTCCATGTTGGGTATGGTTTACCGCTGGTAAAGTACCATGTTTGTTATTCCTGGGATCGATCAATTGGGAGCATAGTGTGGCGGG
The DNA here is from genome assembly GCF_045791955.1 of Oncorhynchus clarkii lewisi. Lineage (NCBI taxonomy): Eukaryota > Metazoa > Chordata > Actinopteri > Salmoniformes > Salmonidae > Oncorhynchus > Oncorhynchus clarkii. Next base: position 46,788,160 of record NC_092167.1, read on the forward strand.
GAGGAGAGGGGTGAAGAGAGGTGAGAAGAGGGATGAGGAGAGGTGAAGAGAGGTGAGGAGAGGGGTGAAGAGAGGTGAGGAGAGGTGAGAAGAGGGGTGAGGAGAGGGATGAGGAGAGGTGAGGAGAGGGGTGAAGAGAGGTGAGGAGAGGGGTGAGGAGAGGTGAGGAGAGGGGTGAGGAGAGGTGAGGAGAGGTGAGGAGAGGGGTGAAGAGGGGTGAAGAGGGGTGAAGAGAGGTGAAGAGAGGTGAGGAGAGGGGTGAAGAGAGGTGAGGAGAGGGGTGAGGAGAGGTGAAGAGAGGGGTGAAGAGAGGTGAGGAGAGGGGTGAAGAGAGGTGAGGAGAGGGGTGATGAGAGGTGAGGAGGTGGGTGAAGAGAGGTGAGGAGAGGGGTGAAGAGAGGTGAGGAGCGGTGAAGGCTAGCAGGCTCACTGAGATCACTGGGCTGTGAAACCTGTTTGACATCCCGTCCGGAGTGTGTTTGAGTGGACTTTGGGCTTTGGGAGGGTGTCTCTCTCTCACGCTCTTTCTCAAACACACACACACACACACACACAAAGACACACCCCCATAGTCTGACAACCACACACGCACAAACACTTTTCTTTCGCACAGCCTCCTCTTAGCCACCAAGGAAATCTCTCAGGGTTTAAGAATCACACACACACTCCCTCACTGACCTTATTTCTTAAAAGGCTAAATCATTGGGGAGGAGGAGGGGGGGGGGGGGGGGGTAAGGTGACATATGGACTTGTTTTAAGATGGTCAGACAATGGATCAATTAGCTATTTGATTTTGAATTTTTTTTATTAAATGTTGAATTTTGCCCTTACTACTATAGCCCATAGAAATACACTGAATATTACCATTCATCAATGGTAAAATATAGACAGTCAAAAAAAGAAATCATAAGGAATAAGGTTTTGT
>NC_092167.1:46794084-46799084 GCF_045791955.1 Oncorhynchus clarkii lewisi
TTGAGAACACCTTTATTTAACCAGGTAGGCTAGTTGAGAACACCTTTATTTAACCAGGTAGGCTAGTTGAGAACACCTTTATTTAACCAGGTAGGCTAGTTGAGAACACCTTTATTTAACCAGGTAGGCTAGTTGAGAACACCTTTATTTAACCAGGTAGGCTAGTTGAGAACACCTTTATTTAACCAGGTAGGCCAGTTGAGAACACCTTTATTTAACCAGGTAGGCTAGTTGAGAACACCTTTATTTAACCAGGTAGGCTAGTTGAGAACACCTTTATTTAACCAGGTAGGCTAGTTGAGAACACCTTTATTTAACCAGGTAGGCTAGTTGAGAACACCTTTATTTAACCAGGTAGGCCAGTTGAGAACACCTTTATTTAACCAGGTAGGCCAGTTGAGAACACCTTTATTTAACCAGGTAGGCCAGTTGAGAACACCTTTATTTAACCAGGTAGGCCAGTTGAGAACACCTTTATTTAACCAGGTAGGCCAGTTGAGAACACCTTTATTTAACCAGGTAGGCTAGTTGAGAACACCTTTATTTAACCAGGTAGGCTAGTTGAGAACACCTTTATTTAACCAGGTAGGCTAGTTGAGAACACCTTTATTTAACCAGGTAGGCTAGTTGAGAACACCTTTATTTAACCAGGTGGGCTAGTTGAGAACACCTTTATTTAACCAGGTAGGCTAGTTGAGAACACCTTTATTTAACCAGGTAGGCTAGTTGAGAACACCTTTATTTAACCAGGTAGGCTAGTTGAGAACACCTTTATTTAACCAGGTAGGCTAGTTGAGAACACCTTTATTTAACCAGGTAGGCTAGTTGAGAACACCTTTATTTAACCAGGTAGGCCAGTTGAGAACACCTTTATTTAACCAGGTAGGCTAGTTGAGAACACCTTTATTTAACCAGGTAGACTAGTTGAGAACACCTTTATTTAACCAGGTAGGCTAGTTGAGAACACCTTTATTTAACCAGGTAGGCCAGTTGAGAACACCTTTATTTAACCAGGTAGGCTAGTTGAGAACACCTTTATTTAACCAGGTAGGCTAGTTGAGAACACCTTTATTTAACCAGGTAGGCTAGTTGAGAACACCTTTATTTAACCAGGTAGGCTAGTTGAGAACACCTTTATTTAACCAGGTAGGCCAGTTGAGAACACCTTTATTTAACCAGGTAGGCTAGTTGAGAACACCTTTATTTAACCAGGTAGGCTAGTTGAGAACACCTTTATTTAACCAGGTAGGCTAGTTGAGAACACCTTTATTTAACCAGGTAGGCTAGTTGAGAACACCTTTATTTAACCAGGTAGGCCAGTTGAGAACACCTTTATTTAACCAGGTAGGCCAGTTGAGAACACCTTTATTTAACCAGGTAGGCCAGTTGAGAACACCTTTATTTAACCAGGTAGGCCAGTTGAGAACACCTTTATTTAACCAGGTAGGCCAGTTGAGAACACCTTTATTTAACCAGGTAGGCCAGTTGAGAACACCTTTATTTAACCAGGTAGGCTAGTTGAGAACACCTTTATTTAACCAGGTAGGCTAGTTGAGAACACCTTTATTTAACCAGGTAGGCTAGTTGAGAACACCTTTATTTAACCAGGTAGGCTAGTTGAGAACACCTTTATTTAACCAGGTAGGCTAGTTGAGAACACCTTTATTTAACCAGGTAGGCTAGTTGAGAACACCTTTATTTAACCAGGTAGGCTAGTTGAGAACACCTTTATTTAACCAGGTAGGCTAGTTGAGAACACCTTTATTTAACCAGGTAGGCTAGTTGAGAACACCTTTATTTAACCAGGTAGGCCAGTTGAGAACACCTTTATTTAACCAGGTAGGCTAGTTGAGAACACCTTTATTTAACCAGGTAGACTAGTTGAGAACACCTTTATTTAACCAGGTAGGCTAGTTGAGAACACCTTTATTTAACCAGGTAGGCCAGTTGAGAACACCTTTAATTAACCAGGTAGGCCAGTTGAGAACACCTTTATTTAACCAGGTAGGCTAGTTGAGAACACCTTTATTTAACCAGGTAGGCCAGTTGAGAACACCTTTATTTAACCAGGTAGGCCAGTTGAGAACACCTTTATTTAACCAGGTAGGCTAGTTGAGAACACCTTTATTTAACCAGGTAGACTAGTTGAGAACACCTTTATTTAACCAGGTAGGCTAGTTGAGAACACCTTTATTTAACCAGGTAGGCCAGTTGAGAACACCTTTATTTAACCAGGTAGGCTAGTTGAGAACACCTTTATTTAACCAGGTAGGCTAGTTGAGAACACCTTTATTTAACCAGGTAGGCTAGTTGAGAACACCTTTATTTAACCAGGTAGGCTAGTTGAGAACACCTTTATTTAACCAGGTAGGCCAGTTGAGAACACCTTTATTTAACCAGGTAGGCTAGTTGAGAACACCTTTATTTAACCAGGTAGACTAGTTGAGAACACCTTTATTTAACCAGGTAGGCTAGTTGAGAACACCTTTATTTAACCAGGTAGGCCAGTTGAGAACACCTTTATTTAACCAGGTAGGCCAGTTGAGAACACCTTTATTTAACCAGGTAGGCTAGTTGAGAACACCTTTATTTAACCAGGTAGGCCAGTTGAGAACACCTTTATTTAACCAGGTAGGCCAGTTGAGAACACCTTTATTTAACCAGGTAGGCTAGTTGAGAACACCTTTATTTAACCAGGTAGGCAAGTTGAGAACACCTTTATTTAACCAGGTAGGCTAGTTGAGAACACCTTTATTTAACCAGGTAGGCTAGTTGAGAACACCTTTATTTAACCAGGTAGGCTAGTTGAGAACACCTTTATTTAACCAGGTAGGCTAGTTGAGAACACCTTTATTTAACCAGGTAGGCCAGTTGAGAACACCTTTATTTAACCAGGTAGGCTAGTTGAGAACACCTTTATTTAACCAGGTAGACTAGTTGAGAACACCTTTATTTAACCAGGTAGGCTAGTTGAGAACACCTTTATTTAACCAGGTAGGCCAGTTGAGAACACCTTTATTTAACCAGGTAGGCCAGTTGAGAACACCTTTATTTAACCAGGTAGGCTAGTTGAGAACACCTTTATTTAACCAGGTAGGCCAGTTGAGAACACCTTTATTTAACCAGGTAGGCCAGTTGAGAACACCTTTATTTAACCAGGTAGGCTAGTTGAGAACACCTTTATTTAACCAGGTAGGCTAGTTGAGAACACCTTTATTTAACCAGGTAGGCTAGTTGAGAACACCTTTATTTAACCAGGTAGGCTAGTTGAGAACACCTTTATTTAACCAGGTAGGCCAGTTGAGAACACCTTTATTTAACCAGGTAGGCTAGTTGAGAACACCTTTATTTAACCAGGTAGGCCAGTTGAGAACACCTTTATTTAACCAGGTAGGCTAGTTGAGAACACCTTTATTTAACCAGGTAGGCTAGTTGAGAACACCTTTATTTAACCAGGTAGGCCAGTTGAGAACACCTTTATTTAACCAGGTAGGCCAGTTGAGAACACCTTTATTTAACCAGGTAGGCTAGTTGAGAACACCTTTATTTAACCAGGTAGGCTAGTTGAGAACACCTTTATTTAACCAGGTAGGCTAGTTGAGAACACCTTTATTTAACCAGGTAGGCTAGTTGAGAACACCTTTATTTAAACAGGTAGGCTAGTTGAGAACACCTTTATTTAACCAGGTAGGCCAGTTGAGAACACCTTTATTTAACCAGGTAGGCCAGTTGAGAACACCTTTATTTAACCAGGTAGGCTAGTTGAGAACACCTTTATTTAACCAGGTAGGCTAGTTGAGAACACCTTTATTTAACCAGGTAGGCTAGTTGAGAACACCTTTATTTAACCAGGTAGGCCAGTTGAGAACACCTTTATTTAACCAGGTAGGCCAGTTGAGAACACCTTTATTTAACCAGGTAGGCTAGTTGAGAAGACCTTTATTTAACCAGGTAGGCCAGTTGAGAACACCTTTATTTAACCAGGTAGGCTAGTTGAGAACACCTTTATTTAACCAGGTAGGCTAGTTGAGAACACCTTTATTTAACCAGGTAGGCTAGTTGAGAACACCTTTATTTAACCAGGTAGGCTAGTTGAGAACACCTTTATTTAACCAGGTAGGCTAGTTGAGAACACCTTTATTTAACCAGGTAGGCTAGTTGAGAACACCTTTATTTAACCAGGTAGGCTAGTTGAGAACACCTTTATTTAACCAGGTAGGCTAGTTGAGAACACCTTTATTTAACCAGGTAGGCCAGTTGAGAACACCTTTATTTAACCAGGTAGGCTAGTTGAGAACACCTTTATTTAACCAGGTAGACTAGTTGAGAACACCTTTATTTAACCAGGTAGGCTAGTTGAGAACACCTTTATTTAACCAGGTAGGCCAGTTGAGAACACCTTTATTTAACCAGGTAGGCCAGTTGAGAACACCTTTATTTAACCAGGTAGGCTAGTTGAGAACACCTTTATTTAACCAGGTAGGCCAGTTGAGAACACCTTTATTTAACCAGGTAGGCCAGTTGAGAACACCTTTATTTAACCAGGTAGGCTAGTTGAGAACACCTTTATTTAACCAGGTAGGCAAGTTGAGAACACCTTTATTTAACCAGGTAGGCTAGTTGAGAACACCTTTATTTAACCAGGTAGGCTAGTTGAGAACACCTTTATTTAACCAGGTAGGCTAGTTGAGAACACCTTTATTTAACCAGGTAGGCTAGTTGAGAACACCTTTATTTAACCAGGTAGGCCAGTTGAGAACACCTTTATTTAACCAGGTAGGCTAGTTGAGAACACCTTTATTTAACCAGGTAGACTAGTTGAGAACACCTTTATTTAACCAGGTAGGCTAGTTGAGAACACCTTTATTTAACCAGGTAGGCCAGTTGAGAACACCTTTATTTAACCAGGTAGGCCAGTTGAGAACACCTTTATTTAACCAGGTAGGCTAGTTGAGAACACCTTTATTTAACCAGGTAGGCCAGTTGAGAACACCTTTATT
>NC_092167.1:46801584-46831584 GCF_045791955.1 Oncorhynchus clarkii lewisi
CTTTTCCAACAGTCTTGAAGGAGTTTGCACATATGCTGAGCACTTGTTGTTGGCTGAGTCCAGTGAGTGTGTGAGTAGAGTCCAGTGAGTGTGTGGGTAGTGTCATGAAGTTGGCCTCTTTGGGTATAGCAAGCCCCATCCCCCTCACCCTGCCTCCCCCTTGGCTCCTTCAACTAGATTGCTGTGGTCAGAGAGATGTCGTAAATTCCCGAGAAGACCCACACAGTATAGAGAGAGTAGATTTTCATGGAGAACAAAGGAATTCCTTCCACTTCACAGAACTTGAGGTACGAACAAATTTCATGTTCCGGAGAAAGTATAAAAGATTGGTGAAGAATCCAGCTACGAACTGGTCCGTTTGTCACAACTTGGGGAAGCTCGTGGGAGACGGTGTGGCCACATTACCATAACGCTGTTTATATAATAGCCTCAGATATGAGGTTTACATCTAATTGTTGTATAAGATGAATGAGTGAGTATGATACTGTTTGTATAGTTGTGTAATATGATTTTGGACTGTTTAATGAAGAAAAATACAATTCCCTTTTGATGTGGACTAGGTCAGAGGACCGCCCCTGAGCCCAGTTAGGGTCAGGCCTCCTGGAACAGCCCTTTTCGGCCCTTCCGAATAAAACCCCCACTCGGGTTTTCATTCAGCAGACCAAGCTTACCTCAATTATGAGATGGCTAAAGGTTGCAGACCATGTTTTTCTTCATTAGAGCAGACAAAGGTTGTAGACCATTGCTGAATCTTTTAACCATACCATGTGGTTAAACTCTTAGACTATCGATACCGACAGAATAAGAACAAGTCTTTGATAATATTTACTAGTCTGCAGCTAGGAATTCGGTATCATTGAACACGAAGAACGACAACCGCCGAAACATCCATCTATAAGGAAACAAATGAATGACACTCTGAACTATCCCCTCTAACCACAACCGTGAGAGAGACGGACAATTCTACTAAAGAAACAAACTTTTCACCAGCGATCAAGACGACACACTGAGCGTAAATATATATATTGATTGCAATTGTTCCTGAATGAGTGAGCGTTCATGTGCAAAGGATTAGCATTACAATTGTTATAATTATCACTCTGTAGTGACTTCTTAGTCGACCCCCACTTCCCCTTTTGTCTAACAAGCCGCCATGCTGGTTCAGCCCACTAGGGCACATTCCCCTATCATTTCATGTAACCATATTTACTGTTTGTTTATGCATTTCTGTGAATTACTTAGTTAGTAATAAATCAATGATTTAACACAATTGATGTATGGATGACTCATAGTGAAGACTGGGTTTGTGCAGATAACCAACAATTTACGACGTTTGGAATGAGACTAACGTGAGGTACAGTAAATAATTCATTAATTCGAAGACTAATTGATCAGATAAAATATCTGAAAAGTTATTTTAGGAAATTATAACTTTGTAATCAGAATATTTTTCCTTGGTGCCCCGACATCCTAGTTAATTAGTGACAGGATTAATCAGTTGATCGCGTAATACTAATTACAGAGAATCTTTGATAAAAACTGGTCTTCAATTTAACGATAGTAAAGACACGACAGTAGAGTCCAGTGAGTGTGTGGGTAGAGTCCAGTGAGTGTGTGGGTAGAGACCAGTGAGCGTGTGGGTAGAGTCCAGTGAGCGTCTGGGTAGAGTCCAGTGAGCGTCTGGGTAGAGTCCAGTGAGCGTGTGGGTAGAGTCCAGTGAGCGTGTGGGTAGAGTCCAGTGAGTGTGTGGGTAGAGTCCAGTGAGCGTGTGGGTAGAGTCCAGTGAGTGTGTGGGTAGAGTCCAGTGAGCGTGTGGGTAGAGTCCAGTGAGCGTGTGGGTAGAGTCCAGTGAGCGTGTGGGTAGAGTCCAGTGAGCGTGTGGGTAGAGTCCAGTGAGCGTGTGGGTAGAGTCCAGTGAGCGTGTGGGTAGAGTCCAGTGAGCGTGTGGGTAGAGTCCAGTGAGCGTGTGGGTAGAGTCCAGTGAGCGTGTGGGTAGAGTCCAGTGAGCGTGTGGGTAGAGTCCAGTGAGCGTGTGGGTAAAGTCCAGTGAGCGTCTGGGTAGAGTCCAGTGAGCGTCTGGGTAGAGTCCAGTGAGCGTGTGGGTAGTCCAGTGAGCGTGTGGTTAGAGTCCAGTGAGCGTCTGGGTAGAGTCCAGTGAGCGTCTGGGTAGAGTCCAGTGAGCGTGTGGTTAGAGTCCAGTGAGCGTCTGGGTAGAGTCCAGTGAGCGTCTGGGTAGAGTCCAGTGAGCGTGTGGGTAGAGTCCAGTGAGCGTGTGGGTAGAGTCCAGTGAGAGTTCATAGAGCCGGTGCAAGAATGTAAGGGGTTCAATGCAAATAGTCCGGGTGGCCATTTGATTAACAGTCCATCAGTCTTTTGGCTTGGGGGTAGAAGCTGTTCAGGAGCTTTTGTTCCCTGACTTGGTGCTCTGGTACCGCTTGACGTGCGCTGGCAGAGAGAACAGTCTATGACATGGGTGGCTGGAGTCTTTTACCGTTTTTAAGGCCTTCCTTCCTCTGACGCTGTCTTGTATAGAGGTCCTGGATTGCAGGGAGCTCGGACCTAGAGTTGTACTAAGCCGTATGCACTAGCCTCTGTAGCGCCTTGCGGTCAGATGCAAGCAGTTGCCATACCAAGAGGTGATGCAGCCAGTCAAGATGCTCTCAATGGTGCAGCTGTATAACTTTGTGAGGATCTTTGTTCCCATGCCAAATCTCTTCAGCCTCCTGAGGGGGGAATAGGCGTTGTTGTGCCCTCTTCACCACTGTGTTGATGTGTGTGGACCATGATAGGTGCTTAGTTATGTGGACACTGAGGAACCTGAAGCTCTCAACCTGCTCCACTACAGCCCCGTCAATGTAAATCGGGGGTATGCTCAGCCCTCCGTTTTCTGTAGTCCACGATCAGCTCCTTTGTTGTCCTGGCAACACAATGCAAGGTCTCTGACTTCCTCCGTGTAGGCTGTCTCATCGTCGCCGGTAATCAGGCCTACCACCGGCGTGTTGTCGGAAAACGTAATGATAGTGTTGGCATCGTGAACAGGGAGTACAGGAGGGGACTAAGCACACACCCCTGACAGGCCCCCGTGTTAAGGGTCAGCGTTGCGGAGGTGTTGCTACCTACCCTAACCACCTGGGGGCGGCCCATCAGGAAGTCCAGGATCCAGTTGCAAAGAGAGGTATTTAATCTGTTTCGAACCGGCTCATAGCCTGCAACAAAGAGGAACTTAAAGAGGAACTTGGAGAAATAGCAAACATATTTATTAAATAAAGTAAACTCTATCCAGGTAACAATGAAGTGTGTAGTCAGTAGTGTAAGTGAGTGGATGCGTGCATAGATGATGATGATGATGAGGGGTGTTGAAAGGTGCCAAAACAAACTAACACAAAGAAGAGCCCAAAATGCCACAATACTCACTCCGCATGGAGTGAGTCACCTCTGTAAGAACCGACGTTGGAGATGAGAAGCAGGTACGGAGAGTGAACATTTAATTTAGCACAGACATGGAACAGGACAGGAACAGCTTCAGACCCGGGTAACAAAACGACAAATTACAAATAATGCTGAAGCGGGGGAACAGAGCTGGGGAACAGACAGATAAAGGGGAGGAAAAAAACACAGGTGATGAGTCCAGGTGAATGCAATGAATCGCTAATGCGCGTGACGAGGGGAGCAGGTGTGCGTAATGATGGTGGCAGGAGTGCGTTGTGCTGGGCAGCCTGGTGCCCTATAGTGCCAGGGAGGGAGAGCGGGAGCAGGCGTGACATCCTCGCTGTATGGAGGAAAGGTGACTTTATCCCCAGGACACATCTAAGCCCAGGTGTGTCCCATTTCGCTGACAACCCCCCGGCTCAGTCCACCGACATCCTGTTAAGGAAAACAAGAGCAAAAAAGAAAGAATTCCCCAGACAGAGTGGGTAAGTAGTCACAAATCTCAGAGTCCTTAGCTTAGTGATAAGCTTGGAGGTCACTATGGTGTTGAACACTGAGCTCTAGTTAATGAACAGCATTCTCACGTAGGTCCCATGTGGGAAAGGGCAGTGTGGAGTGCAATGGAGATTCTGTCATATGTGGATCTGTTGGGGCTGTATGCAAATTGGAGTGGGTCCAGAGCTGGCGCTCTCATACATGATTCAGTGTTGCTTTCCTCGAAGTGAGCACAGAAGGTATTTGTGTTTAATATGATTTTTGAATGACTTCCTCATCTCTGTACCCCACTCATACAATTATCTGTAAGGTCCCTCAGTCGAGCAGTGAATTTCAAGCACAGATTCAACCACAAACACCAGGGAGGTTTTCCAATGCTTCACAAAGAAGGGAACCTATTGGCAGATGGGTAAAACAATTTAAAAAGCAGACCTTGAATATAATTTTGAGCATGGTGTAATGGCTGTGATAGGAAAAAACCGAGGATGGATCAACAACATTGTAGTTACGCAACAATACTAACCTAATTGACAGAGTGTAAAGAAGGAAGACTGTACAGAATATAAATAGTCCAAAACATGCATCATGTTTGCAACAAAGCACTAAAGTAATACTGCAAAAAATGTGGCAAAGCAAATTATTTTTTTCCTGAATACAAAGTGTTTTGTTTGGGGCAACTCCAATACAACACATTACTGAGAACCACTCTCCATATTTTCAAGTATAGTGGTGGCTGCATCATGTTATGAGTATGCTTGTCATCGGCAAGGACAGGGGAGTTTTTCAGGATAAAACATTTAAGTAATGGAGCTAAGCACAGGAAGAAAACCTGGTTCAGTATGCTTTCCACCAGACACTGGGAAATGAATTCACCTTTCAGAAGGACAATAACCTAAAACACAAGCACAAATCTACACTGGAGTTGCTTACAAATAGGATAGTGAATGTTCCTGAATGGCCAAGTTACATTTTTGAGTTAAATCTACTAGAAAATCCATGGCAAGACTGAAAATGGCTGTCTAGCAATGATCAACAACCAATTTGAGTTTCAAATCAAATCAAATTTATTTATATAGCCCTTCTTACATCAGCTGATATCTCAAAGTGCTGTACAGAAACCAGCCTAAAACCACAAACAGCAAGCAATGCGGATGTAGAAGCATGGTGCCTAGGAAAAACTCCCTAGAAAGGCCAAAACCTAGGAAGAAACCTAGAGAGGAACCAGGCTATGAGGGGTGGCCAGTCCTCTTCTGGCTGTGCCGGGTGGAGATTATAACAGAACATAGCCAAGATGTTCATAAATTACCAGCATGGTCAAATAATAATAATCACAGGCAGAACAGTTGAAACTGGAGCAGCAGCACGGCCAGGTGGACTGGGGACAGCAAGGAGTCATCATGCCAGGTACTCCTGAGGCATGGTCCTAGGGATCAGGTCCTCCGAGAGAGAGAGAGAAAGAAAGAGAGAATTAGAGAGAGGATACTTAAATTCACACAAGACACCGGATAGGACAGGAGAAGTACTCCAGATATAACAAACTGACCCTAGCCCCCCGACACATAAACTACTGCAGCATTGTCACGTTCTGACCTTTATTTCCTTTGTTTTGTCTTTATTTAGTATGGTCAGGGCGTGAGTTGGGGTGGGTAGTCTATGTTTGTGTTTCTAGGTTTTTTCTCTTTCTGTGTTTAGCCTGATACGGTTCTCAATCAGAGGCAGCTGTTTATCGTTGTCCCTGATTGAGAACCATATTTAGGTAGCCTGGGTTTCACTGTTGGTTTGTGGGTGTTTGTTTCCGTGTCTGTGTTTGTCACCACACGGGACTGTTTCGGTTTGGTTTCCGTTCATGTTCACATTTATTGTTTTGTATTTCTTAGTGTTCAGTTTATGTTTTATAATAAACGATATGGACACTTACCACGCTGCGTTTTGGTCCCTGCTACACCTCCTCTTCAGACGAAGAGGAGGAAATCTGCCGTTACAAGCATAAATACTGGAGGCTGAGACAGGAGGGGTCAGGAGACACTGTGGCCCCATCCGGTGATACCCCCGGACAGGGCCAAACATGAAGGATATAACCCAATAATATTCAATAATATTGAAAAGAATACTTGGCCAATGTTGCACAATCCAGGTGTGAAAAGATCTTACCCAGAATGAAAGAGACTTACCCAGAATGAAAGAGACTTACCCAGAATGAAAGAGACTTACCCAGAATGAAAGAGACTTACCCAGAATGAAAGATCTTACCCAGAATGAAAGATCTTACCCAGAATGAAAGAGACTGACCCAGAATGAAAGAGACTTACCCAGAATGAAAGAGACTTACCCAGAATGAAATATCTTACCCAGAATGAAAGATCTTACCCAGAATGAGAGACTTACCCAGAATGAAAGATCTTACCCAGAATGAAAGAGACTTACCCAGAATGAAAGAGACTTACCCAGAATGAAAGATCTTACCCAAAATAAAAGAGACTTACACAGAATGAAAGATCTTACCCAGAATGAAAGATCTTACCCAGAATGAAAGAGACTTACCCAGAATGAAAGATCTTACCCAGAATGAAAGAGACTTACCCAGAATGAAAGAGACTTACCCAGAATGAAAGATCTTACCCAGAATGAAAGAGACTTATCCAGAATGAAAGATCTTACCCAGAATGAAAGAGACTTACCCAGAATGAAAGATCTTACCCAGAATGACTGACACTTGTAATCACTGCCAAAGTTGCTTCTACAAAGTGTTGATATTAGATATTTACGTATTTTATTTTCAATAAATTACTAAAATTACTAAAATTACTAAAATTTCTAAAAACACGTCTTCAATTTGCAATTATAGGTTTATTATGTGTAGGTTTGGTGAGAAAAAAAAACATATATTTAATTTGTTTTGAATTCAGGCTGTAACAAGATCAAATGTGGAATAAGTCAAGGAATTTGAATACTTTCTAAAGGCACTTTGTATGGACAGACTCTGTCTGATTACTACAGTAAAGAGGCAGGTTGAGGTTTAAATAATGTGTGTTTCCTGTGTGCATTTGTGTCTGTATGCACTCTATGGTTCATCTGGGTTGAATAACCCTACCGTACTATCAGGGTTGGCTGAATGACTATCAGGGTTGGCTGAATAACTATCAGGGTTGGCTGAATAACTATCAGGGTTGGCTGAATAACTATCAGGGTTGGAAGAATAACTATCAGGGTTGGAAGAATAACTATCAGGGTTGGGTGAATAACTATCGGGGTTGGGTGAATAACTATCAGGGTTGGCTGAATAACTATCAGGGTTGGCTGAATAACTTTCAGGGTTGGCTGAATAACTATCAGGGCTGGAAGAATAACTATCAGGGATGGGAGAATAACTATCAGGGTTGGGTGAATAACTATCAGGGTTGGGTGAATAACTATCGGGGTTGGGTGAATAACTATCAGGGTTGGCTGAATAACTTTCAGGGTTGGCTGAATAACTATCAGGGTTGGAAGAATAACTATCAGGGCTGGAAGAATAACTATCAGGGATGGGTGAATAACTATCAGGGTTGGCTGAATAACTATCAGGGTTGGAAGAATAACTATCAGGGCTGGAAGAATAACTATCAGGGATGGGTGAATAACTATCAGGGTTGGCTGAATAACTATCAGGGTTGGAAGAATAACTATCAGGGTTGGAAGAATAACTATCAGGGTTGGAAGAATAACTATCAGGGTTGGAAGAATAACTATCAGGGATGGGTGAATAACTATCAGGGTTAGCAGAATAACTATCAGGGTTGGCTGAATAACTATCAAGGTTGGCTGAATAACTTTCAGGGTTGGGTGAATAACTATCAGCGTTGGAAGAATAACTATCAGGGTTGACTGAATAACTATCAGGGTTGGCTGAATAACGATCAGGGTTGGCTGAATAACTATCAGGGTTGGAAGAATAACTATCAGGATGGGTCAATAACTATCAGGGTTAGCAGAATAACTATCAGGGTTGGCTGAATAACTATCAAGGTTGGCTGAATAACTATCAGGGTTGGGTGAATAACTATCAGGGTTGGCATCCTAAACGTACAGCATCCTAAATGATCAGCATCCTAAACGCACAGCATCCTAAATGCACAGCATCCTAAACGCACAGCATCCTAAACGCACAGCGTCCTAAACAAACAGCATCCTAAACGCACAGCATCCTAAACAAACAGCATCCTAGATGCACAGCATCCTAAACGCACAGCATCCTAAACAAACAACATCCTAAACACACAGCATCCTTAACACACAGCATCCTAAACACACAGCATCCTAAACACACAGCATCCTAAACACACAGCATCCTAAACACACTGCATCCTAAACACACAGTGTGTCACACCCTGATCTGTTTCACCTGTCTTTGTGCTTGTCTCCACCCCCCTCCAAGTGTCGCCCATCTTCCCCATTATCCCCAGTGTATTTATACCTGTGTTCTCTGTTTGTCTGTTGCCAGTTCGTTTGGTTCCATGAAGCCTACCAGCGTTTTTCCCGTGCTCCTGTCTTTCAATAGTTCCTGTTTTCTAGTTTTCCCGGTCGTGACCATTCTGCCTACCCTGACCCTGGGCCTGCCTGCCATTCTCTACCTTGTCACACCACCCTGGATTACTGACCTCTGCCTGCCCTTGACCAGGCATTTGCCTGCCCCCGACCAGGCATTACCTGCCCCCTTGTTTTTGTAATAAACTTTTGTTACTTCTAAACTGTCTGCATCTGGATCGTCTCCGGAGCCTTGACAAAACGTCCTTTATCCGCAGTAAAAAAGGCACTATTTGGTATTTCTCCAACAGCTGTCAGACTGAGTGGACTCGTTCCGGCTGAATTATTTTCAATATAACTGGTGAACACCTTTTCATACAAGAGACCACATAATATAGAGTTAGCTATTGTATGGTAACCACCCTGTATCACACAGTTAGTTACTGCATGGTAACCACACTGGGTTATCACACAGCTAGCTACTTCATGGTAACCACCCTGTATTTCACACAGTTAGTTACTGTATGGTAACCACACTAGGTTATCATACAGTTAGTTACTGCATGGTAACCACACTAGGTTATCACACAGCTAGTTACTGCATGGTAACCACAGTGGATTATCAAACAGCTAATGTAGTTACTGCATGGTAACCACAGTGGATTATGAAACAGCTAATGTAGTTACTGCATGGTAACCACAGTGGATTATCAAACAGCTAGTTACTGCATGGTAACCACAGTGGATTATCACACAGCTAGTTACTGCATGGTAACCACAGTGGATTATCAAACAGCTAATGTAGTTACTGCATGGTAACCACAGTGGATTATCAAACAGCTAGTTACTGCATGGTAACCACAGTGGATTATCAACCAGCTAATGTTTTTACTGCATGGTAACCACAGTGGATTATCACACAGCTAGCTACTGCATGGTAACCACAGTGGATTATCAACCAGCTAATGTTTTTACTGCATGGTAACCACAGTGGATTATCACACAGCTAGCTACTGAATGATAACCACAGTGGATTATCAAACAGCTAATGTAGTTACTGCATGGTAACCACAGTGGATTATCATAAAGCTAGTTACTTCATGGTAACCACCCTCTTATCACACAGTTAGTTACTGCATGGTAACCACATTGGATTATCACACAGCTAGTTACTGCATGATAACCACAGTGGATTATCACACAGCTAGCTACTGCATGGTAACCACTGTGGATTATCATACAGCTAGTTACTTCATGGTAACCAGAGTGGATTATCAACCAGCTAATGTAGTTACTGCATGGTAATCACAGTGGATAATCAAACAGCTAATGTAGTTACTGCATGGTAACCACAGTGGATTATCACACAGCTAGCTACTGCATGGTAACCACAGTGGATTATCACACAGCTAATGTAGGTACTGCATGGTAACCACACTGGATTATCACACAACTAATGTAGTTACTGCATGGTAACCACACTGGATTATCAAACAGCTAATGTAGTTACTGCATGGTAACCACAGTGGATTATTATACAGCTAGTTACTGCATGGTAACCACAGTGGATTATCACACAGCTAATGTAGTTACTGCATGGTAACCACAGTGGATTATCACACAGCTAGTTACTGCATGGTAACCACGGTGGATTATCACAAAGCTAGTTACTGCATGGTAACCACAGTGGATTATTATACAGTTAGCTACTGCATGGTAACCACAGTGGATTAGCACACAGCTAATGTAGTTACTGCATGGTAACCACACTGGATTATCACACAGCTAGTTACTTTATGGTAACCACAGTGGATTATTATACAGTTAGCTACTGCATGGTAACCACAGTGGATTAGCACACAGCTAATGTAGTTACTGCATGGTAATCACAGTGGATTATCAAACAGCTAATGTAGTTACTGCATGGTAACCACAGTGGATTATCACACAGCTAGTTACTGCATGGTAACCACGGTGGATTATCACAAAGCTAGTTACTGCATGGTAACCACAGTGGATTATCACACAGCTAGTTACTGCATGGTAACCACGGTGGATTATCAAACAGCTAATGTAGTTACTGCATGGTAACCACTGTGGATTATCACACAGCTAGTTACTGCATGGTAACCACTGTGGATTATCACACAGCTAGTTACTGCATGGTAACCACAGTGGATTATCACACAGCTAGCTACTGCATGGTAACCACGGTGGATTATCACACAGCTATTTACTGCATGGTAACCACAGTGGATTATCACACAGCTTGCTACTGCATGGTAACCACGGTGGATTGTCACACAGCTAGTTACTGCATGGTAATCACAGTGGATTATCACACAGCTAGTTACTGCATGGTAACCACTGTGGATTATCATAAAGCTAGCTACTGCATGGTAACCACAGTGGGTTATCACACAGCTAGTTACTGCATGGTAATCACACTGCATTCTCTGCTGTTGTGTCTCTACAAACACTTATGTCTACATCTGAATGAGAGACATTGGTTTGTAGGAAGCTATTGTCTGATAATCCACTCTGAGTCAAATCCACCCCACTTTACACACTTCTCTCAGCTGGGAGGATGTAGCCCTGGAAGGGGGGGGGGGGGTTAAACCGTGACCGAGCTGGATGTTACAATTCTTGCAGGCCCGCCCTCTGCCCCCTAAGCACCCCCGAAGGACGGCCAAGCCATTACAGTAATTAACTGGAGTGGTGGAAATATAGAGAGGTGAGGGAGGGAGGGAGGGAGGGAGGGAGAGAGAGAGAGAGAAAAATGAGGAGAGGGGGGGGGGGGGGGGTATTTTCTGCCGAGGCAGCATCTCGGTGGGGGCTGGCCTGCCCCCTCTCTCTATCTGGCAGTCAGTTATTCCCTGAGTCACTTTCATTACATACAGTAGTGGAGCGTGGGCCAGGGCCCTAAAATTAATCTCGCAAAAAGCCTGAGACACCTCCTCTGCCGCACTGTAACCTGGATTTTAAACTCCACTAAAATAGAGAGAGGGAGAAGGGGGAGAGAGAGGGAGAGAGAGTGTGTTATAAAAGAAAAGCATTTTTCTGAGCAGGGGAGAGAGTGATAGAGAAAGGGTGATGGACAGAGGGAGGAGGGGGAGAGAGAGAGTGATAGAGAAAGGGTGATGGACAGAGGGAGAAGGAGGAGAGAGTGATAGAGAGAGAGTGATGGACAGATGGAGAAGGGGGAGAGAGAGAGAGTGATGGCCCGAGGGAGAAGGGGGAGAGAGAGAGAGAAAGGGTGATGTACAGAGGGAGCCACTGCTGCTCAGTGGACGGTGGCACGACCTCCCATTATGACATCAGTCACGGCTACGACGATGTCATCCAAGGTGATCGTTGTCGCTCGTCACGACGTCATCGTCCTCTTCGCCTGACCTTAATAACTCTCACTCGACTGACCACAATGAAACCAAGAGGGATGTCATGGTCTCGTTGTTTAACGAGAAAGTTTTGTTGATGAACGCCTTCAACGTATGTCCACCTCGTTGTACCACATGGCACTGTGTCTTCTCACTCTGTTTAAATGAATCAGTCAATCACATCCTGATCATTCCCACTCTGCCATTACGCCCTGACGAAACGGCAGTTTAAGGTTGAAATGTAGAGCGTGGGAATGGCCTTCACTGCAGTAGCAGCCATTATTAAGATGTCGGCACAACTGAGCATACCTACACACACACAGACACACACACACACACACACACAGATACACCATTACTAACCCCCCCCCCCCAGACACACACACCATTACTGAAACCCCCCAGACACAAACAAACAAACACACACACACACACACACACACACACACACACACACACACACACACACACCATTATTTAATCCCCCCCCCCCCCCACCACCACCACCACACACACAATAACCATACCCCTCCATAATCCCTTCCTTGCAGTTTATGTGTCTTTATCAGTCGACAGCTGCTCGTCTTTCTTCTGGGACAATAACCCGACCTCCATGTTGTCAGGTCTAAGGCAGGAAGAGAGATGATGGAGCACGATAAGAACAGACATTATCTAACCAATATCCTGTCATTGAGGTTTCAACTAGCATTCAGCCGACCCACAGTGTTTCTGACAGACCTGACTAGCCGACCCACAGTGTTTCTAACAGACCTGACCAGCCGACCCACAGTGTTTCTGATAGACCTGACTAGCCGACCCACAATGTTTCTAACAGACCTGACCAGCCGACCCACAGTGTTTCTGATAGACCTGACTAGCCTACCCACAGTGTGTCTGATAGACCTGACTAGCCGACCCACAGTGTTTCTGATAGACCTGACTAGCCGACCCACAGTGTTTCTGATAGACCTGACTAGCCGACCCACAGTGTTTCTGATAGACCTGACTAGCCGACCCACAGTGTTTCTGATAGACCTGACTAGCCGACCCACAGTGTTTCTGATAGACCTGACTAGTCGACCCACAGTGTTTCTGAAAGAACTCACAAGATTTCCCACAGTGTTTCTGATAGACCTGACTAGCCTACCCACAGTGTTTCTGATAGACCTGACTAGCCGACCCACAGTGTTTCTGATAGACCTGACTAGCCGACCCACAGTGTTTCCACGACAGGTGGCGATGGTGTTAGTTATACGTAGAGGATTTTGTGTTCTATGTTGCGGCCCCACAAGGACACCAAACTGTGCTCATCGAAGGATAAATGGTCACCCATTGGGGTGAGTATCACAACAACCCTCTTCATCAAATCGAGCCTCCTCCATCTCTCTACTTCTTCCTGTTCTGCCTTCTTTTCATCCGTCCTTCAAACGGCATCTTTGAGGTCTTTATAATGTCACTCAGTGACCCTTCAGAATCAGAATACCCTTTATTCTCCAAGTACGTTTACACATACCTAGAATTTGCATAAGTGAGAAGGTGCTGCCAGCCACAAGTTCACATAGACATCATTCTAGCAGAGATACTCATCCATAAGAGTACAATTTCGAGTCATGAAAGGTGATACAAGGCGAAACATTTCAAAAGAGCCCTTGTTATTTCTGCCATTTTCTTTTTTTGTTGTAGTTAACCCATTTCAGGTGCCTTCCCACCTCGCTGCCATAGCAACTTCTAAAGACAAAAGGTGTACTATACTTCTGAAGCAGGATTTGTGCTTTGCTTGTGGTGGTGTTAGTTACACAGACAGATCATCGGCCTGGGCCCCCTTTCACTCAACGAAGCCCTGCTTATCCATCACGACTGGACAACCGACGTAATCTGCCCGAGGGTTTTCTTTTCCAACAGGCCCCTCCGTCGCGATGTCTCCTGAATTCCCATCTGCTAGTCTGCCAGCCGCGGCCCGCCAGCTGTCTAGAGCATATTGGACTGTTAGCTGAATAGATCCATCGGTCATTTTCTTGGGCTCCACTATACCTATTTTACCAATTGGACTTGGACCCCTCTGCTACACGGAACCCTACTAATCTATCAAGACTGGTCTATCGACGTCACCGCACGCGGAGGCTAAAACAGACTCCTCCGTCGCGACGTCCCTCTAAGGCCCTTCTGCTAGCTTGCTAGCCCCGGCCTGCTAACTGCTAGCTTGCTAGCCCCGGCCTGCTAACTGCTAGCTTGCTAGCCCCGGCCTGCTAACTCCTAGCTTGCTAGCCCCGGCCTGCTAACTGCTAGCTTGCTAGCCCCGGCCTGCTAACTGCTAGCTTGCTAGCCCCGGCCTGCTAGCTGTCTGAATCGCCGTGTTCCCAGTCAGCCCAACCACTCACTGGACCCCTATTGATCACCCAGCTACGCATGCCTCTCCCTAATATCAATATGCCTTGTCCATTACTGTCCTGGTTAGTGATTATTGTCTTATTTCACTGTAGAGCCTCTAGCCCTGCTCATTATGCCTTAATGCCTTAACTAACCATTTAGTTCCACCTCCCACATATGCGGTGACATCACCTTGTTTAAACGTCTCTAGAGACAATATCTCTGTCATCATTACTCAATGCCTAGGTTTACCTCCAAATCTACTCACATCCTACCATACCTTTGTCTGTACATTATGCCTTGAATCTATTCTATTGCGCCCAGAAACCTGCTCCTTTTACTCTCTGTTTCGAACGTACTAGACAACCAGTTCTAATAGCCTTTAGCCGTACCCTTATCCTACTTCTCCTCTGTTCCTCTGGTGCACTCCCCAGGTGCTCTCATTTGTTTACTTCAGTAACCATAAAAGCCTTGGTTTCATGCATGTTAACATCAGAAGCCAACCAAGATGTCTTAGCCGTGTCTGAATCTTGGCTTAGGAAGACCACCAAAAACCCTGAAATGTCCACCCCTAACTATAATATATTCCACCAAGATAGAACTGCCAAAAGGGGCGGTGATCTACTGCAATCTACTGCAGAGATAGCCTGCAGAGTTCTGTCTTACGATCTACGTCTGTACCCAAACAATTAGAGATTCTACATTTAAAAATGCACCTTTCCAGAAACAAGTCTCTCACCGTTGCCACTTGCTATAGACCACCCTCTGCCCCCAGCTGTGCCCTGGACACCATATGTGAATTGATTGCCCCCCCATCTATCTTCAGAGCTCATGCTGCTAGGTGACCTAAACTGGGACATGCTTAACACCCCGGCCATCCTACAATCTAAGCTTGATGCCCTCAATCTCACACAAATCAACAATGAACCTACCAGGTACAACCCCAAATCCGTAAACACGGGCACCCTCATAGATATCATCCTAACCAACCTGCCCTCCAAATACACCTCTGCTGTTTTCAACCAAGATCTCAGCGATCACTGCCTCATTGCCTGCATCCGTAATGGGTCTGCTGTCAAACAACCACCCCTCACGACTGTCAAACGCTCCCTAAAACACTTCTGCGAGCAGGCCTTTCTAATCGACCTGACCGGGGTGTCCTGAAATAACATTGACTTGATCCCGTCAGTAGAGGATGCCTGGTTAATCATGCTCCATTCAAAAAATGTAGAACCAGGAATAGATATAGCCCTTGGTTCACTCCATTCCTGTCTGCCAGCACAAAACATCCTTTGGCATACTGCGTTAGCATTGAATAGTGCCCGTGATATGCAACTTTTCAGGAAAGTTAGGAACCAATTTATACAGGCATTTATTAAAGCTAAGGCTAGTTTTTCAAACAGAAATTTGCATCCTGTAGCACAAACTCAAAAAAGATCTGGGACACTAAAGTCCATGGGGAATAAGAGCACCTCCTCCCCGCTGCCCACTGTACTGAGGCTAGGAAACACTGTCACCACCGATAAATCCACGATAATTGAGCATTTCAATAAGCATCTTTCTACAGCCGGCCATGCTTTCCACCTGGCTACCCCTTCCCCAGTCAACTGCCCTGCACCCCCCACAGAAACTTTCCCAAGCCTCCACCATTTCTCCTTCACCCAAATCCAGATAGCTGATGTTCTGAAAGAGCTGCAAAATTTGGACCCTACAAATCAACCGGGCTAGACAATCTGGACCCTCTCGTTCTAAAATGATCTGCTGAAATGTTTGCAACCCCTATTACTAGCCTGTTCAACCTCTCTTTCATATCATCTGAGATTCCCATTGATTGGAAAGCTGCCGCGATCATCCCCCGCTTCAAAAGGGGAGACACTCTAGACCCAAACTGCCACAGACCTATATCTATCCTACCCTGCCTTTCTAAGGTCTTCGAAAGCCAAGTTAACAAACAGATTACCAACCATTTCGAATCCCACCGTACCTTCTCCGCTATGCAATCTGGTTTCTGAGCTGGTCATGGATGCACCTCAGCCACGCTCAAGGTCCTAAATGATATCATAACCGCCATCGATAAGAGACATTACTGTGCAGCCGTATTCTTCGACCTGTCCAAGGCTTTCGACTCTGTCAATTACCACACTCTTATCAGCAGAATAAACAGCCTTGGTGACTCAAATGATTGCCTCGCCTGGTTCACCAACTACTTCTCAGACAGAGTTCAGTGTGTCAAATTGGAGGGCCTGTTGTCCGGACCTCTGGCAGTCTCTATGTCGGTGCCACAGGTTTCAATTCTCGGGCCGACTCTCTTTTCTGTATACATCAATGATGTCGCTCTTTCTGCTGGTGATTCTCTGATCCACCTCTACGCAGACGACACCATTCTGTATACTTCTGGCCCTTCTTTGGACACTGTGTTAATAACTAACCTCCAGACGAGCTTCAATGCCATACCACTCTCCTTCCGTGTCCTCCAACTGCTCTTAAATGCAAGTTAAACTAAATGCATGCTCTTCAACCGATCGCTGTGCGCACCTGCCTGTCCGTCCAGCATCACTACTTTGGACAGTTCTGACTTAGAATATGTGGACAACTACAAATACCTAGGTGTCTGGTTAGACTGTAAACTCTCCTTCCAGACTCACATTAAGCATCTCCAATTCAAAATTAAATCTAGAATCGGCTTCCTATTTCACATCAAAGCATCCTTCACTCATGCTTCCAAACATACCCTCGTAAAACTGACCATCCTACCAATCCTCGACTTCGGCGATGTCATTTACAAAATAGCCTCCAACACTCTACTCAGCAAATTGGATGCAGTCTTTCACAGTGCCATCCGTTTTGTAACCAAAGCCCCATATACTACCCACCACTGCGACCTGTATGCTCTCGTTGGCTATCCCTCGCTTCATACACGTCGCCAAACCCACTGGCTCCAGGTCATCTACAAGTCTCTGCTAGGTAAAGCCCCGCCTTATCTCAGTCACCATAGCAGCACCCACCTGTAGCACGTGCTCCAACAGGTATATCTCACTAGCCACCCCCAAAGCCAATTCCTCCTTTGGTCGCCATCTTTCCTTCCAGTTCTCTGCTTCCAATAACTGGAACGAATTGCAAAAATCACTGAAGCTGGAAACTCATATCTCCCTCACTAACTTTAAGCACCAGCTGTCAGAGCAGCTCACAGATCACTGCACCTGTATATAGCCCATCTGCAAATAGCCCATCCAACTCCCTCATCCCCATACTGTATTTATGTACTTATCTTGCTCCTTTGCACCCCAGTATCTCTACTTGCACATTCAACTTCTGCAAATCAATCGCTCCAGTGTCTAATTGGTATATTGTAACTATTTTGCCACCTTGGCCTATTTATTGCCTTACCTCCCTTTTCTTACCTCATTTGCACACACTGTATATAGATTTTCTTAAACTGTATTATTGACTGTATGTTTTGTTTATTCCATGTGTAACTCTGTGTTGTTGTATGTGTCAAACTGCTTTGCTTTATTCTTGGCCAGGTCGCAGTTGTAAATGAGAACCTGTTCTCAACTAGCCTACCTGGTTAAATAAAGGTTAAATACAGTGCCTTGCGAAAGTATTCGGCCCCGTTGAACTTTGCGACCTTTTGCCACATTTCAGGCTTCAAACATAAAGATATAGAACTGTTTTTTGTGAAGAATCAACAACAAGTGGGACACAATCATGAAGTGTAACAACATTTTTTGGATATTTCAAACTTTTTTAACAAATCAAAAACTGAAAAATTGGGCGTGCAAAATTATTCAGCCCCCTTAAGTTAATACTTTGTAGTGCCACCTTTTGCTGCGATTACAGCTGTAAGTCGCTTGGGGTATGTCTCTATCAGTTTTGCAAATCGAGAGACTGACATTTTTTCCCATTCCTCCTTGCAAAACAACTCGAGCTCAGTGAGGTTGGATGGAGAGCATTTGTGAACAGCAGTTTTCAGTTCTTTCCACAGATTCTCGATTGGATTCAGGTCTGGACTTTGACTTGGCCATTCTAACACCTGGATATGTTTATTTTTGAACCATTCCATTGTAGATTTTGCTTTATGTTTTGGATCATTGTCTTGTTGGAAGACAAATCTCCGTCCCAGTCTCAGGTCTTTTGCAGACTCCATCAGGTTTTCTTCCAGAATGGTCCTGTATTTGGCTCCATCCATCTTCCCATCAATTTTAACCATCTTCCCTGTCCCTGCTGAAGAAAAGCAGGCCCAAACCATGATGCTGTCACCACCATGTTTGACAGTGGGGATGGTGTGTTCAGTGTGATGAGCTTTGTTGCTTTTACGCCAAACATAACGTTTTGCATTGTTGCCAATGCAACAGATGGTTTCATCTGACCAGCTGACCACCTTCTTCCACATGTTTGGTGTGTCTCCCAGGTGGCTTGTGGCAAACTTTAAACGACACTTTTTATGGATATCTTTAAGAAATGGCTTTCTTCTTGCCACTCTTCCATAAAGGCCAGATTTGTGCAATATACGACTGATTGTTGTCCTATGGACAGATTCTCCCACCTCAGCTGTAGATCTCTGCAGTTCATCCAGAGTGATCATGGGCCTCTGATCTCTGATCAGTCTTCTCCTTGTTTGAGCTGAAAGTTTAGAGGGACGGCCAGGTCTTGGTAGATTTGCAGTGGTCTGATACTCCTTCCATTTCAATATTATCGCTTGCACAGTGCTCCTTGGGATGTTTAAAGCTTGGGAAATCTTTTTGTATCCAAATCCGGCTTTAAACTTCTTCACAACAGTATCTCGGACCTGCCTGGTGTGTTCCTTGTTCTTCATGATGCTCTCTGCGCTTTTAACGGACCTCTGAGACTAGCACAGTGCAGGTGCATTCATACGGAGACTTGATTACACACAGGTGGATTGTATTTATCATCATTAGTCATTTAGGTCAACATTGGATCATTCAGAGATCCTCACTGAACTTCTGGAGAGAGTTTGCTGCACTGAAAGTAAAGGGGCTGAATAATTTTGCACGCCCAATTTTTCAGTTTTTGATTTGTTAAAAAAGTTTGAAATATCCAATAAATGTCGTTCCACTTCATGATTGTGTCCCACTTGTTGTTGATTCTTCACAAAAAAATACAGTTTTATTTCATTATGTTTGAAGCCTGAAATGTGGCAAAAGGTCGCAAAGTTCAAGGGGGCCGAATACTTTCACAAGGCACTGTATATATATTTTTTTATTAAATAGTGCTTGTGGTGGTGTTAGTTACACAGACAGATCATTGTGCTTTGTACGTAGATGATTTTGTGCTGCGGCCTCGCCGGCAGTCAATGCTGACTGATGAATAAAGATTGAAAGATTGAAACTTATGCCGGCATTGGTGATATTGTCAGTCCTTATACACTCCATGTAAAGGAATAAATTAGTTGATCTGAATAGCGTTCTAAACCAACACAGGGGCAGCCTTCAACGACGTGATGCAGAGTCAAAGAAAGACAAGCTAATGGAGTCCAGGGAAAACGTTGGCGTTTGGATCTTACAGCTCCAACATTATAACCATTGTATTATTGATTTTTTGACTTCTAGATATAGTTATCAGTTGTTGCTTGACTCTAAGTCATTATAAAGCATGATTCAGACCCATCTGGTCAACTGAGCCAGTCTGCGTATGTCAGTGGGGGGTTACAATGATATTCCTCCCCGGAGGCCTATTGCCCAGATGTCAGAAATTCCACCAGAGTTCCCACAGCAAGAAGCCAACACTAATTACCCCCACTAACAGACTCAACAGGAGCGGTTTAACATCCACCACACAACGACTTATATCTCATGTCATTGGCCAAAGGTGTGCAGTCACCCGGCCAATCCCACTGCTGCTAGCCAGATCCTATATGCGCCTCAAATCATTGAGCCATATTGGAAATGATGCTGTTTATACTCAAGAAAAATAATGCAATATTTAGGCCATCAGCTTAAATGTGATTTCTGTGACACTGATTGGATTTTGAGGTATTACTATTATTATTATTACAGTACCAGTAAAATGTTTGCACACACCTACTCATTCAAGGGTTTTTCCACATTGTAGAATAATAGTGAAGACATCAAAACTACGAAATAACACATATGGAATCATGTAATAACCAAAAAAGCGTTAAACAAATCAAAATATATTTTAGATAGAGCCACCCTTTGCCTTGATGACAGCTATGCGCACTCTTGGCATTCTCTCAACCAGCTTAATGAGATAGTCACCTGGAATGCATTTAAAGTAAAAGGTGAGCCTTGTTAAAAGTTCATTTGTGGAATTTCTTTCCTTCTTAATGCGTTGGAGCCAATTAGTTGTGTTGTAACAAGTTAGGGGTGGGATACAGAAGATGGCCCTATTTGGTAAAATACCATATTATGGCAAGAACAGCTCAAATACGCAAAGAGAAACGGTCCGGAAAATGTAAAGAACTTTGAAAGTTTCTTCAAGTGCAGTTGCAAAAACCATCAAGCACTATGATGAAACTGGCTCTCATGAGGACCACCACAGGAATGGAAGACCCAGAGTCACCTCTGCTGCAGACGATAAGTTCATTGGAGTTACCAGCCTCAGAAATTACAGCCCAAATAAATGCTTAACCTCTAGCGTCGAGCAATCCCGTATCCGGGAGCGTAATCATAGCCTCAAGCTCATTACCATAACGCAACGTTTCCTATTCATGAAAATCGCAAATGAAATGAAATAAATATATTGAAACACAAGCTTAGCCTTTTGTTAACAACACTGTCATCTCAGATTTTCAAAATATGCTTTTCAACCAAAGCTACACAAGCATTTGTGTAAGAGTATTGATAGCTAGCATAGCATTAAGCCTAGCATTCAGCAGGCAACATTTTCACAAAAACAAGAAAAGCATTCAAATAAAATAATTTACCTTTGAAGAACTTCGGATGTTTTCAATGACGAGACTCTTAGTTAGATGGCAAATTTTTTCCAAAAAGATTATTTGTGTAGAAGAAATAGCTCCATTTTGTTCATCACGTTTGGCTAAGAAAAAGACCGGGAAATGCAGTTACTTACAACGGCAAACTTTTTTCCAAATTAGCTCCATAATATCGACAGAGACATGGCAAACGTTGTTTAGATTCACTCCTCAAGGTGTTTTTCACATATCTATTCGATAATCTATCAGTGGTGGCAGTTGGCTTCTCATCAGAAGCAAACGGAAAAATACTGCAGCTGGAGATTACGCAATAATTGCGACGGAGGACACCAAGTGACCACCTGGTAGATGTAGTCTCTTATGGTCAATCTTCCAATGATATGCCTACAAATACGTCACAATGCTGCAGACACCTTGGGGAAAACGTGGAAAACGTAAGCTGACTCCTAGCTCCTTCACAGCCATATAAGGAGTCATTGGCATGAGGCGATTTAAAAAAATGTGGCACTTCCTGATTGGATTTTTAACTGGGTTTTTTCTGTAACATCAGTTCTGTGGCACTCACAGACAATATCTTTGCCGTTTTGGAAACGTCAGTGTTTTCTTTCCAAAGCTGTCAATTATATGCATAGTCGAGCATCTTTTCGTGACAAAATATCTTGTTTAAAACGGGAACGTTTTTCGTCCAAAAATTGAAATAGCGCCCCCTATATCCAAGAAGTTTGGAGTCTCAACATCAACTTTTCAGAAGAGACTGCATGAATCATGGTCGAATTGCTGCAAAGAAATCATTACACCGATAAGAAGAAGCGACTTGCTTGGGACAAGAAACACAGGCAATGAACATTACATGGGTGGAAATCTGTCCTTTGGTCTGATGAGTCCAAATTTGAGATTTCTGGTTCCAACCAGCGTGTCTTTGTGAGACACACAGTGGGTGAATGGATGATCTCTGCATGCGTGGTTCCCACCGTGAAGCATGGAGGAGAAGGTGTATTGGTGTGGGGGTGCTTTGCTGGTGACACTGTCAGTGATATATTTAGAATTCAAGACACACTTAACCAGCATGGCTTACACAGCATTCTGCAGCAATATCTCATTCCATCTGGTCTGCGTTTAGTGGGACTATAAAAAATGTTTTTCAACAGGACAATGACCCAACACACCTCCAGGATTTTTAAAGGCTATTTTACTAAGAAGGACAGTGATTGAGTGCTTCATCAGATGACTTGGCCTCCACAATCCCCCAACCTCAACCCAAATTATATGGTTTGGGATGAGTTGGACCACAGAGTGAAGGCAGAGCAGCCGAAAAGTGCTCAGCATATGTGGGAAGTTCAAGACTGTTGGAAAAGCATTCCAGCTGAAGCTGGTTGAGAGAATGCCAAGAGTGTGCAAAGCTGTCATTAAGACAAAGGGTGGCTACTTTGAAGAATCTAAATTCTATAATATACTTTGATTTGTTTAACACTTTTTTGGTTACTAATTGATTCCATATGTCTTATTTCATAGTTTTGATGTCTTCACTATTATTCTACAATGTAGAAAATAGGGAAACTAAAGAAAAACCCTTGAATGACTAGGTGTGTCCAAACTTTTGACTGGTACTGTAGGTATTCAAAAGGAGACAGTCCCATCACTCTGTGGATGACTGCTGCTCAGCAGAAGCCGTGAAAGGGCCTCATTTGGGGAGGGAGATGGCAGAATGGCTGTTACTGCTCTCTAATTGGCTCCCTTGGCTTTCGACTTCATCGGTGAAGCGTCCAATCAGACACAGACGGCTGCTCACATCTCACCACAGTGGACAGAGGTTGAGGGGTCATTTGCTCTGTTTGTCTGTAGGTGTGTGCTTGCGCAGGAGTTAACATTTTCCAGAAGCGTGTCTGTTCTACGAAATATATTCCCAAATAAATGTATTCTCAAATATGTTGTTTTCTCTGTTAAGCAGTGTGCACTGAACTGACATGCATGATTGTTGCCGACACTCCAACGTTCAGATGAAGGGAATTAAATAGTCTATAAAGCGCATCACCACAGCGCTTAAGTCAGACAGCGGTGTGAAACCGACTGTAGCTGCTGGTAAATTTATTCAAAGCCTCAGGAAGGAACTTGACACTGCTACTATTTCTGCC
The DNA here is from genome assembly GCF_045791955.1 of Oncorhynchus clarkii lewisi. Classification (NCBI taxonomy): domain Eukaryota; kingdom Metazoa; phylum Chordata; class Actinopteri; order Salmoniformes; family Salmonidae; genus Oncorhynchus; species Oncorhynchus clarkii. The sequence goes on from NC_092167.1 coordinate 46,824,804, forward strand.
ATGTAATGGCGTTATTAAAGTAAATCATTGTAGAATAGTTGACCTATTTACCTAGTTGACTTGTTGTTGTGTGTGTTCTACGTGAGATGAATATTCCTGCAGTTTTACAACTGACGTTTCAAGGTTTAGGAGCGGCTGCTTATTACAGTTTTTTTTGATTGCTTACACACTAAAATTCAAAGTAGTACACTATTATCAAAACCTTACACTCAAGAATCAAAACATCAGCCCATATTTGCACAACTATAAGCACATTGTCAACCTCACACTTGTTGCAAAACTATACACACAGTGATTTGCAAAACACTAAACACACTTAACATACATTACACACAAAAATCTATCATGAAGTCACGTCCTTGCAATACCAAAGCACTGACTGTCAAATTACCACACCGTCCAACCAATTGGTTCAACACAGTCATCAGGTGTGCAAACACTCGTTTGCTTAATTGTAGACACACCAATCAGGTGTATAAGCACTATAAAAAGCAGCAGGTGAGTTCATCGGTCTTCAAGCACAATGGAAAGAGTCAGAGAAAGAGTAAGACGAGGAGGAGGAGGAGGACGACGACGAGGAGGAGGACGAGGAGGAAGAGGAAGAGGAAGACAAGAAGGTGCTCATAGAGGACCGAATCTGACAAATGAGATCCGCTCAACACTGGTTGACCACGTTTCCAACCACGGCCTGACGCTGAGGGAGCCAAATCTAAGCCGATATACAGGGGCAAGTGTGATGAGAACATTTAGACTGGACAATAGGTATTGTAAAAATATCATCATATCAAAACCATCTGCACGGTTTCAGTAACTGCTTACAGTACTGTATTCTCTGCACTATCAGCACTTCTGTTACCTTTTCCTGTGAAATTACTGTACTATTGTATACTGTTTTTTATACATAGGATTGAGGGTCAGGGACGACAAGGGGGAAGGCCTCCTATGTTCACAGAACAGCAAGAGAAGGAGATAGTAAACATGGTTTTGGCCAACAATGCTATAACACTCAAGCAGCTCCAAGCTAACATTGTCAATAACCACGCCATTTTCCACGATATCCATCAGGTCTCAACATCAACACTGCCACGCATCCTAAAAAAAAACATATTCAAATGAAGCAAATTTATCGAGTGCCTTTCGAGCGCAACTCATAAAGGGTGAAACGACTGCAGCATGATTATGCAGTGGTTTGTATTCACTTTAGCAGTGTGATCTTGCTAAAAGATCTCACAATCTTTTACTGTACTGTAATATGTATACTAGATCTACACTGAACTACACAATTTTGCCTGACACTGTTTTTCAGAGTTTTACGAATGGATGGAGAGGAGATCCGGCATGAGTTCATTTACGTAGATGAGGCTGGGTTCAACCTGACGAGTACACGAATGAGGGGAAGAAACATCATTGGCCACAGGGCTATAGTCAATGTCCCAGGGCAACGTGCAGCCATTACCCAGAATGGGGTCCTCCACCACCATGCCCATATGGCCCCTTACAACACAGCACTCATACTTACATTCTTGGACCAATTGCACAACATAACAGCAGCAAATCAAATCGATCATATGCAATACATTGTTGTCTGGGACAATATGTCTTTCCACCGCTCTGCTCTGGTTCAGAACTGGTTTCAGCAACATCCACATTTCACCTGTTCTATATCTTCCACCATACTCTCCATTCCTCAACCCTATAGAATATTTTTTTCTCGGCATGGCGGTGGAAGGTATATGATCTCCGTTCCAGGCTAAGGTAACCCTCATCCAAGCCATGGAGGAGGGCTGTGACCATATGGAGGTAGCAGCAATGCAAGGATGGATTCGTCATTCAAGACGTTTCTTTCCAAGGTGTCTTGCTAATGACAACATTGCCTGCGATGTTGATGAAATTCTCTGGCCAGATCCAGCTAGGCGAAGAGACAATGTCTAGTTATTTTTTTATTTATTTTTTTGAACTTACAATATGTAAAGTGATGTTTGGTTACAGTATTATGAATCTCCATGTCAACATTTTGGGCGTGTTGAGAAATAAATTAGTTTTTTCAGTCTGCAACATTGGTCTTGTGTAGTGTTTGGTGAATTTACATTATATTTGTACTTTGTTGATAGTAGCCTACTCTAATCATAGGGAAGTAGAAGTGCTAAAAGTGTTTTAGGTTTATCACAGCAGAGTGTAACTCGTGTCAACAGAGTATAGTAATGTGAAACGTGTGTGTTTCATATGGTAACAAAGTGTGGTTTTTAAAAAGAAGTGTATAGTTTTTACAAGAGTGTTTAATTTTGCAAAGGATCTGTAGTGTTTTGCTACCTGGGTGTGTGGTTGTGCTAATTGTGTGTAGTGTTTTGAAAACACGGGCCCTGTTTTGAAAATCGTGCTTAAGCAATCCAAAAAAACTGTAAGAGAGCTCTTCAAATCAAATTTTATTCGGTCACATACACATGGTTAGCAGATGTTAATGCCAGTGTAGTGAAATGCTTGTGCTTCTAGTTTTGGCAGTGCAGTAATATCTAGCAAGAAATCTGACAAATTCACAACAACTAACTTTTACACACAAGTGTAAAGGAATGAATAAGAATATGTACATATTAATATATGGATGAGCGATGGCCGTGCGTCATAGGCAGGATGCAGTAGATGGTATAGAGTACAGTATATACATATGAGATGAGTAATGTAGGGTGTGTAAACATGATATAAAGTGGCATTATTTAAAGTGGCTGGTGATACCATTATTAGATGTATTAAAGTGGCCAGTGATTTGAGTCAGTATGTTGGCAGCAGCATCTCTATGTTAGCAATAGCGTTTTAATTAACAGCCTTCAGATAGAAGCTGTTTTTCAGTCTCTCGGTCCCAGCTTTGATGCACCTGTACTGACCTCGGCTTCTGGATGATAGTGGGGTGAATAGGCAGTGGCTCGGGTGTTTGTTGTCCTTGATTATCTTTTTGGCCTTCCGACTTTGGGTGGTGTAGGTGTCCTGGAGGGCAGGTAGTTTGCACCCGGTGATGAGTTGTACAGACCGCATTACCCTCTGGAGAGCCTTGTGGTTGAGGGTGGTGCAGATGCCATGCCAGGAGGTGATACAGCCCGACAGGATGCTCTAGATTGTGCATCTGTAGAGGTTTCTGAGGGTTTTAGGTGACAAGCCAAATTTCTTCAGCCTCCTGAGGTTGAAGAGGCGCTGTTGCACCTTCTTCACCATGCTGTCTGTGTAGGTGGACCATTGCAGTTTGTCCGTGATGTGTATGTATGCCCAGGAACTTAAAACTTTCCACCTTCTCCACTACTGTCCCGTCGATGTGTGCATCGCGGAAGTTAGAGTAGCAGTGATTCAATGTTTTGCTCAAGCGGGTACAGCAATCAATGTGCCGGTAGAATTTAGGCAACCTCGTTCTGAAATTTGCTTTGTTAAAATCCCCAGCTATAATAAACGCAGCCTCAGGATATATGGTTTCCAGTTTACATAGAGTCCAGTGAAGTTCTTTCAGGGCCGTCGCGGTATCTGCTTGGGGGGGATCTACACCTGCATTGCTTGCTGTTTGGGGTTTTAGGCTGGGTTTCTGTACAGCACTTTGAGATATCAGCTGATGTACGAAGGGCTATATAAATACATTTTATTTGATTTGATTTGATGTACACAGCTACGACTATAATCAAAGAAAATTATCTTGGGAAATAATGTGGCATTGGTCGGCATTTGATGGTAAGGAATTCTAGTTCAGGTGAATAAAAAGACTTGAATTCCTGTATGTTGTTATGATTACACCATAAATCGTTAATCATGAGGCATACACCCCTGCCTTTCTTCTTTACCAGAGACATGTTTGTTTGTTTCTGTCGACGCAACGCATGAAGAAACTGGCTGATGTCTGTACCGACTCTGACAACGTATCCTGAGTGAGCCATGTTTCCGGGAAACAGAGATTGTTACAATGATATACTTTTGTAATAGAAATAAATTAAAATAAAAAATATTTCCTTCAATGATAATGAATAATTAATATTATTATTATTAATAATAATAATAAGACTAATAATAATAATAATAGTAATAACAATCAGTATGTTGTGTTCAATAGGGTAAATGCAGATCGACAAACTCCGTGATTCAGCCTATGTATTTATAGACACTCTGCTGCATAATTTGGGCTACAGGTGATAATGCTTATTGCTAATAATATAGACCACAGGCCTATATGTATGGTATGTAATTGGTTATTATTTATTATTTCTAGGGGTGGGAATTATATTTTAGATGGTGTCAGCATCATTTTATTTTCATTCATTTTGGAGTAGAATGGCCTTTTAAAAAGGCACCAGAACTGAGCCTCACATAAAAATTATCCCGGGGGAGGACCCCCTAAGATAGGGGACTAGAATTGGTCAAACTTGCATGTACACAATTACCCTCTTTCCCTAAAAGCAGGATGGTCATGACTTTCTTAAATGAAAGGGGAGGTTAACTTGGCCCGAGACAATCCATCTGAGAATTTGAGTCAGGGTATTTTTGTTGTTGTTGCTGTAACCCCTGTGTATGTGTGCATGTATGTGTGTGTGTGTGTGTGTGTGTGTGTGTGTGTGTGTCTGTGTGTGTGTGTGTCTGTGTGTCTGTGTGTGTGTGTGTGTGTGTGTGTGTGTGTGTGTGTGTGTGTGTGTGTGTGTGTGTGTGTCTGTGTGTCTGTGTGTGTGTGTGTGTGTGTGTGTGTGTGTGTGTGTGTGTGTGTGTGTGTTTGACTCTTTGGTCCTAGCTGGAAAAATGCACCGAGAGGAGAAAGAAAACAAATGGAGGGAGGAGAAGAAAAACGAGTAGTTTGCTGCTTGCCTCACTAATTGAGCTACCGCAGCACTTCTCCCCAGGTTGGTGTTAGGGGTTTGGATGATTGATACGAACACTCACTCACTCGCTCACTCACATATACACACACACACAGAGAGGAAATGCCTCAGACAGACTTTCATCTCTTGTTGTCTTGAATGAATGTTGTGTTTGTTAAATGTGATTAAATCTCAGCACAGGTGAAACAGAAAAAACCACAGCATTGAGCTGGAGCAAGCATGGAGCATCATGAAGCAAGCATGGAGCAGCATGGAGCAAGAAGGAGGAGCATGGAGCAAGGAGGAGGAGCATGGAGCAAGCATGGAACAAGAAGGAGCATGGAGTAGCATGGTCTTAATAGCTTGGAGCTTGTTTTATCATCCAACATGAATTCTCTGCCTCTAACCCTATTACAGGGGCTGAGTCACTGGCTTACTAGGGCTCTTTCATATCGTCCCTAGGAGGGGTGCGTCACTTGAGTGGGTTGAGACACTGATGTGATCTTCCTGTCTGGGTTGGCGCCCCCCCTTGGGTTGTGCCGTGGCGGAGATCTTTGTGGGCTATACTCGGCCTTGTCTCAGGATTGTAAGTTGGTGGTTGAATATATCCCTCTAGTGGTGTGGGGGCTGTGCTTTGGCAAAGTGGGTGGGGTTATATCCTTCCTGTTTGGCCCTGTCCGGGGGTGTCATCGGATGGGGCTATGTCTCCTGACCCCTACTGTCTCAGCCTCCAGTATTTATGCTGCAGTAGTTTATGTGTCGGGGGGCTAGGGTCAGTTTGTTATATCTGGAGTACTTCTCCTGTCCTATCCGGTGTCCTGTGTGAATTTAAGTATGCTCTCTCTAATTCTCTCTTTCTCTCTTTTTTTCTCTCTCTCGGAGGACCTGAGCCCTAGGACCATGCCCCAGGACTACCTTGCATGATGACTCCTTGCCGTGCTGCTGCTCCAGTTTCAACTGTTCTGCCTGTGATTATTATTATTTGACCATACTGATCATCTATGAACATTTCAACATCTTGGCCATGTTCTGTTATAATCTCCACCCGTCACAGCCAGAAGAGGACTGGCCACCCCACATAGCCTGGTTCCTCTCTAGGTTTCTTCCTAGGTTTTGGCCTTTCTAGGGAGTTTTTCCTAGCCACCGTGCTTCTACACCTGCATTGCTTGCTGTTTCAGGTTTTAGGCTGGGTTTCTGTACAGCACTATGAGATATCAGCTGATTTACGAAGGGCTATATAAATACATTTGATTTGATTTGATGAATACATATTTTAGTAAATGTTTCACCTTTGTGATTGTCTCCACCCCCCTCCAGGTGTCGCCCATCTTCCCCATTATCCCCTGTGTATTAACACTTGTGTTTTCTGTCTGTCTGTTGCCAGTTCGTTTTGTTTCATGATACCTACCAGCGATTTTTTTCCCCCCTTTACTCCTGTCTGTTCTAGTTCCTGTTCTAGTTACTCTCTGAGTAACCTCTGAGTAACCTCTCTGAGTAACCTCTGAGTAACCTCTCTGAGTAACCTCTCTGAGTAACCTCTGAGCAACTTCTCTGAGTCTCCCAATCATATATTGTTCACGTTTGTAACCTCTACGCTCTGAGTAACCTCTCTGAGTAACCTCTGAGTAACCTCTCTGAGTAACCTCTGAGTAACTTCTCTGAGTCTCCCAATCATATATTGTTCACGTTTGTTTGACTTGAATGAAGTCCAGTATTCAAAACAACACGACTTCAAAGAGCTACAATATGTGTCAAGGCAAAGTCTTAAAGAGGCAATAGCTTGTATCAGACTCACACACGCACACACATACACACACACTCATTAGGCCTTCAAGCTTCCTAAACACATCTTCGTCTCTCCTTAACTTCTTCCACTTAGAGGCTGCGCATTTTAGAAGTAGTAAGATAGAGAGAGAGCGAGCGAGAGACAGACAGAGAGAGAGAGAAAGAGAGAGAGCGAGAAA
>NC_092167.1:46834084-46849084 GCF_045791955.1 Oncorhynchus clarkii lewisi
CAAGATCTTATTCATTTGAGCGAGGTCAGGGTACTGGGCCATCAGTGAAGAACTGCGTTCTGCGAGCCACAGTTTATTTTGGTTACTGAAACTCGAAACCCATGGCAACCTCATTTTGTAGACTCAAGACCCGATTAATTTTTTTTTTTTTAATTGCCTCATTAAATGTTCTCTGGCGTCAGTAAAGCCAGCAATGGTAATTTAACTAAAACCCACGGGGGACTGCAGTTACATATGTCCTGACAGTCAGTTAGTATGTTACTGTAGTTAGATCCCCCCCCCCCCCCCCCCCCCCCCCCTAGAGAATGATACAAACTAACCCAGCTGCCTGTACTCTATCACTGGACCAGTGGGGAACACTGACTCTCTCCTAAATGTCAGCCAACCAAATGCCCAGAGGGAAATGATTAAACCTACTACAACTATAACTGCAAACTGATGAATCCTTATGGACATATGCATGCGAGCTAGTGTGCAATTAAAATAATCTGATTACCATTCAGTGGGTATTTGTTTCATGGGACCTGCACTAACCGTAGTCGCCAGTCTTTTGGGTTAGTCACAACAGTCCCATTTGAGAGATCAAATGCTTTTCTACAGAACAAATGATTTTCTACAGAACGGTGTGAGAGTTGATCCTGCACGAGTTTGTCATTTTTTTGGGGCGTGAACTGTTGAGTCCTCTCTGGATTTGAACCGCACGGCTTCCACTCGAAAACAAAATGGCAAAGTCTGAATTAATCATCGGCTTCCTGTTGTTGTGCCGACTTATTCAGAGGAACTGCATCTAACAATTCCGAGAGTAAAACACTCTAGACTGGCGCATGTCAGGGGTTGTACCCTGCTGTGCTGTTACAGTGCTTTCCTCTCTTCTGGGGACGACATGAAATGAATTGCGTCTTTATGTTTATGTGGATCCCAAATGGCACCCTATTACCTTTGTAGTATACTTCTTCTGACCACAATTTATATTTTATGTTTTATTTAACCTTTATTTAACTAGGCAAGGCCACTAAGAACAAATTATTGTTTACAATGACAGTCTACACCGGCCAAACCCAGACAACGCTGGGCCAATTGCCCTATGGGACTCCCAATCACGGCCGGTTGTGATACAGCCTGGAGAGGGTGGCATTTGAGACAGAGATTGTAAGTAAAGGCCTGACATTTTTAGAATTTCAAAAAAGTTGATTTAGTTTCTTCAATAATTCAGGGATAGGATTCCTGAAAAGAGACAAAGAGGAGTTTGAGTGAGAGGACTTGACATTTGGAACAGGTAGAGCCCAGATGAAGGGAAGGACACCTCTCCAGAACTGGGCCAGACAGTGACAAGACCAGGTTCAGTATGAAGTTTGATGTGGATCTCTATTTAATGCTAATAGACACTGGGAAAGTGAAGGTTGATGTGAATCTCTTTTTAATATTAATAGACCCTGGGAAAGTGAAGTTGGATATAAATCTCACTTTAATACTAATAGACACTGGGAAAGTGAAGGTTGATGTGAATCTCTCTTTAATACTAATAGACACTGGGAAAGTGAAGGTTGATGTGAATCTCTCTTTAATACTAATAGACACTGGGAAAGTGAAGGTTGATGTGAATCTCTCTTTAATACTAATAGACACTGGGAAAGTGAAGGTTGATGTGGATCTCTATTTAATGCTAATAGACACTGGGAAAGTGAAGGTTGATGTGAATCTCTATTTAATACTAATAGACACTGGGAAAGTGAAGGTTGATGTGAATCTCTATTTAATACTAATAGACACTGGGAAAGTGAAGGTTGATGTGGATCTCTATTTAATGCTAATAGACACTGGGAAAGTGAAGGTTGATGTGGATCTCTATTTAATACTAATAGACACTGGGAAAGTGAAGGTTGAAGTGGAATGCTGCTTGGCAACAGAACAAATCAAATGGCGCACCTGCGCTACCCAGTCATACCAGCACAATCAACCTACATCCCGCCCAATTCTTTATAGACAGCAGAACTACCCAGTCATACCAGCACAATCAACCTACATCCCGCCCATTTCTTTATAGACAGCAGAACTACCCAGTTAAACCAGCACAATCAACCTACATCCCGCCCATTTCTTTATAGACAGCAGAACTACCCAGTTAAACCAGCACAATCAACCTACATCCCGCCCATTTCTTTATAGACAGCAGAACTACCCAGTTAAACCAGCACAATCAACCTACATCCCGCCCATTTCTTTATAGACAGCAGAACTACCCAGTCATACCAGCACAATCAACCTACATCCCGCCCATTTCTTTATAGACAGCAGAACTACCCAGTCATACCAGCACAATCAACCTACATCCCGCCCATTTCTTTATAGACAGCAGAACTACCCAGTCATACCAGCACAATCAACCTACATCCCTCCCATAAGATATAGCTACAATACATCGTCACCAATGTTACGTTAACCAGGCTTTTTCTTTACAAACGCTTGTTGTTGTTTTGTTTTTTATCAAGTCAAACATTCTCACATTAGCGAGTTAACATTAGCATCACAAACACAACTGTCATTCCTTTATCCAGTCATAGACTAAACTACAGAGATCATTCTACGACAGAGATAACTTAACTACAGTGACTACTCAACTACAGAGATCATTCTACGACAGAGATAACTTAACTACAGTGACTACTCAACTACAGAGATCATTCTACGACAGAGATAACTAAACACCATAGATAATTCAAATACAGAGATAATTCAACTACAGAGATAATTCAACTATAGAGAACGTAACTACAGAGATAATTCAACTATAGAGAACGTAACTACAGAGATAATTCAACTATAGAGAACGTAAATACAGAGATAATTCAACTATAGAGAACGTAACTACAGAGATAATTCAACTATAGAGAACGTAAATACAGAGATAATTCAACTACAGAGATAATTCAACTACATTTCTCTCACTCTCTCCTTCTCTGTTTTTCTATCTCTCGCTCTTTATTTATTTTCTAATAAACATCACAACTCTTCCTCTGGGAGGAACAGATTTCCCATTAAAACAAATCTTTCTTTCTTCTTCTTCTCCGTCCGTTCCACATCTGACAAAAGAATCTGTCAAAATGGCCACCGTTGCCGTGGCGTCCCGAGGGAGCCATTAGGCCGTCTTGTTCAAAGTGTAAATGATTAAAGGATGCTTTGCTGGACACATAAAAGGAGATAGAGAGGGATGAAAACACCTCCCTTTATAAGCAGCCTGTATTAAGCAGGCTGCTTGATCTCTTCCCTCTCTTCTCTTCTACGCTTCCCTCTCTTCTTCCCTTTGAGCTTCTATTGTCACCAAACTGCAGATTGATTCACAAATGCTTTCATCAACAAGTTTTGGTGTTGGCTGATGAAAAGATGGAAAACAGTTGGCTGTCATGGAAAGGTGGAAGAAGTCAATTTATTTCTCTTTCTCTTTGTTGCTCTAGAATTGGTCTCTCTCCTACATGTCTCTCTCTCTCTCTCTCTCTGTCTCTCTCTCTCTCTATCTCTCTCTCTCGCTCTCTCTGTCTATCTCTCTCTCTCGCTCTCTCTGTCTATCTCTCTCTCTCTCTCTCGCTCTCTCTGTCTCGCTCTCTCTGTCTATCTCTCTCCCTCTTGGTCTCTCTGTTTGTCTCTCTCTCTCTCTCGCTTTGTTTCACTCACAAAAATTGTCCTCAACCTGTAAATATCTCATGCTTCGTGTCCAGCATCTATTATTTCATTAAATGATTCAGTAGAGAATACAAATATAATATTTCTTATCCCAGTCTAAGTCTAAATATTCATAATAGCCTCCATGTAAATAAACGATGAAGGACATCGTTATACCGATTGCAGCAGCTGCCAGTCAACCAAGCGAGCCTCTAGTTCATGTTTCATATTTCAAAGGATTTGATCTCGGCTCAACCATGTATTATTAAAACCTCCCATCCTACCATACGATGTTCAAATCAACGCCGTAAATGATCCAACTGTATGAGGCACGTAACTTATATGTCAGCAGGGGTGATGTACGACCACAACGGTTATACAGTGTGCTGTTGGTCGGCATTTTATCAGTGGATGTTGGTGTGACATATAAAATGAGGGCTGTGTACCTCAAACACTAGAATGGGCACGATCCTGGAGTCGGACACGATCCTGGAGTCGAACGCGATCCTGGAGTCGAACGCGATCCTGGAGTCGAACGCGATCCTGGAGTCGAACGCGATCCTGGAGTCGAACGCGATCCTGGAGTCGAACGCGATCCTGGAGTCGAACGCGATCCTGGAGTCCTAGAGTCGAACACGATCCTGGAGTCGAACACGATCCTGGAGTCGAACACGATCCTGGAGTCGAACGCGATCCTGGAGTCGAACGCGATCCTGGAGTCCTAGAGTCGAACACGATCCTGGAGTCGAACACGATCCTGGAGTCGAACACGATCCTGGAGTCGAACACGATCCTGGAGTCCTAGAGTCGAACGTGATCCTGGAGTCGAACGCGATCCTGGAGTCGAACACGATCCTGGAGTCGAATACGATCCTGGAGTCGAACGCGATCCTGGAGTCGAACGCGATCCTGGAGTCGAATGCGATCCTGGAGTCGAACGCGATCCTGGAGTCGAACGCGATCCTGGAGTCGAACACGATCCTGGAGTCCTAGAGTCGAACACGATCCTGGAGTTGCAGATCCTAGGCTATGTGTACAGAGGGCATAAGATTTCTAACTGCTCATTCCTTATGAGATGCTGGAATGCTTTGAGAACACACACACACACACACACAATTAAGTTGATAAAATGTACCGTGTGTGTGTGTGTGTGTGTGTGTGTGTGTGTCTGTGTAGGTCTGTGTGTGTGTGTGTGTGTGTGTGTGTGTGTGTGTGTGTGATCCTGTCATTGTGTGACGTGTGGCCCAATGTACCAGAATGCATTGGGACCTTGTGGTGAGGGCTCGCTGGCAGCAGTGGCATGCGGATGAGAGAGAGAGAGAGGGAGAGAGACAGCGGGAGAGGGAGAGAGGGAGGGAGAGGGTAATGAGGTGAGTCACTCAGGCCCTGGTCCACTCCTTTCCGATCACTGGGTAATCCACAGAGATACACACACTCACACACTCACACACAGACGCACACACGTACTTGCTTACATTCATGTACAGTCAATGGCTCTGATAATGGTGTGAACACTAGAATATCTCCAGTTCTATACTTTCTTCCACACACACACACACACACACACACACACACACACACACACACACACACACACACACACACACACACACACACACACACACACACACACACAACTTGGTACACAGCTTCTCTGCATTGCGAGGGCCTTTATTAAAATCCTTGCTGTCAAACAGTAAAGAGCCTTCAGTCTGACTGATACAGAGTTTATTAGACCATGTCAAGCCAGACAGGCCTTTAAAACAAGAATGGCTGGTAGAGAATAAATCATAGACAGGCCTTTAAAACAAGAATGGCTAGTAGAGAATAAATCATAGACAGGCCTTTAAAACAAGAATGGCTGGGAGGGACTACATCATAGACAGGCCTTTAAAACAAGAATGGCTAGTAGAGAATAAATCATGGACAGGCCTTTAAAACAAGAATGGCTAGTAGAGAATAAATCATAGACAGGCCTTTAAAACAAGAATGGCTGGGAGGGACTACATCATAGACAGGTCTTTAAAACAAGAATGGCTGGTAGAGAATAAATCATAGACAGGCCTGTAAAACAAGAATGGCTAGTAGAGAATAAATCATAGACAGGCCTTTAAAACAAGAATGGCTGGGAGGGACTACATCATGATTGTTGAAGAGAAAAACTGAGAAAAAAAGAAAGGACTAGAGAAGAGAGAGAGAGGGGGGGGGGTGGAGAGAGAGAAAGTGGGGAGATGGGGAGAGAGAGAGAGAGAGAGAGGGGGGGGGGGTGGAGAGAGAAAGTGGGGAGATGGGGAGAGAGAGAGGGGATGGAGAGAGAGAAAGTGGGGAGATGGGGGAGAGAGAGAGAGGGGGTGTGGAGAGAGAGAAAGTGGGGAGATGGGGAGAGAGAGAGAGGGGGGAGACGGAGAGACAGAAAGTGGGGAGATGGGGAGAGAGAGAGAGAGCGAGAAAGAACCCTGTGTGCCAAATAAATCAATTAGACTACCCAGCTCTGGGACTGGCTCCAAGCTCTGAATGCAGTGCTTCACCATGCATGTACTGTAGTTATTCTGGCTGTATAACTGTGTGTTGGTGGGATTATATGTGTGTTGGTGGGATTATATGTGTGTTGGTGGGATTATATGTGTGTTAGTGGGATTATATTTTTGTTAGTGGGATTATATGTGTGTTGGTGGGATTATATGTGTGTTGGTGGGATTATATGTGTGTTGGTGGGATTATATGTGTGTTAGTGGGATTATATTTTTGTTAGTGGGATTATATGTGTGTTGGTGGGATTATATGTGTGTTGGTGGGATTATATTTTTGTTAGTGGGATTATATGTGTGTTGGTGGGATTATATTTTTGTTGGTGGGATTATATGTGTGTTGGTGGGATTATATTTTTGTTAGTGGGATTATATATGTGTTGGTGGGATTATATGTGTGTTGGTGGGATTATATGTGTGTTGGTGGGATTATATATGTGTTGGTGGGATTATATGTGTGTTGGTGGGATTATATATATGTTGGTGGGATTATATGTGTGTTGGTGGGATTATATGTGTGTTGGTGGGATTATATATGTGTTGGTGGGATGATATGTGTGTTGGTGGTATTATATGTGTGTGCGGTGGGATTATATGTGTGTTGGTGGGATTATATATGTGTTGGTGGGATGATATGTGTGTTGGTGGTATTATATGTGTGTGCGGTGGGATTATATGTGTGTGCGGTGGAAGGGGAACGGGGTGTTGTGTGTGCATGTGCAACAGAATTGTGTGTGGGGGGGGGGTTTAGTGAGTTTGTGTTTTGTGTTTGTGTCTACATACTGTAGGTACATGTATGTGTGGAGGGAGGGAGGATGCAGTGGCGTCTGATGCCTCAAGGTATAGGTAGGATGCAGGTTTGGGGGTGGGCTAGTGTGTCGTAGTGTGTATGTATCCAGAATTAGCCCCTACAAAAAAAATTACAAGCATGGACTCTGCAGGAAGGAAAAGGAGAGTAAAAGAGAAGAAATTAAAGGAGAGGAAAGGAGAGGAGAGGAGAGGATAGGAGAGGAGAGGAGAGGAAAGGAAATGAGAGGAGAGGAGAGGAGAGGAGAGGAGAAGAGAAGAGAGGAGAGGAGAGGAGAGGAGAGGAAAGGAAAGGAGAGGAGAGGAGAGGAGAGGAGAGGAGAGGAGAGGAGAGGAGAGGAGAGGAGAGGAGAGGAGAGGAGAGGAGGACAGGACAGGACAGGACAGGACAGGAGAGGAGAGGAGAGGAGAGGAGAGGAGAGGAGAGGAGAGGAGAGGAGAGGAGAGGAGAGGAGAGGACAGGAGAGGAAAGGACAGGAAAGGAGAGGAGAGGAGAGGAAAGGAAAGGAAAGGACAGGACAGGAGAGGAGAGGAGAGGAGAGGAGAGGAGAGGAGAGGAGAGGAGAGGAGAGGAGAGGAGAGGAGAGGAGAGGAAAGGAAAGGAGAGGAGAGGAGAGGAAAGGAGAGGAGAGGACAGGAGAGGAGAGGAGAGGAAAGGACAGGAGAGGAAAGGAGAGGAGAGGAATGGAAAGGAAAGGACAGGAGAGGAAAGGAGAGGAAAGGAGAGGAAAGGAGAGGAGAGGAAAGGAGAGGGAGGAAAGGAGAGGAGAGGAAAGGAAAGGAAAGGAGAGGAGAGGAGAGGAGAGGAGAGGAGAGGAGAGGAAAGGAAAGGAAAGGAAAGGAGAGGAAAGGAAAGGAAAGGAAAGGAGAGGAAAGGAAAGGAGAGGAGAGGAGAGGAGAGGAGAGGAAAGGAGAGGAGAGGAAAGGAAATGAAAGGAGAGGAGAGGAGAGGAGAGGAAAGGACAGGAGAGGAGAGGAGAGGAGAGGAGAGGAGAGGAGAGGAAAGGAAAGGAGAGGAGAGGAAAGGAAAGGACAGGAGAGTAGAGGAAAGGAGAGGAAATTAGAGGAGAGGAGAGGAGAGGAGAGGAAAGGAAAGGAAAGGAAAGGAAAGGAGAGGAGAGGAGAGGAGAGGAGAGGAGAGGAGAGGAGAGGAAAGGAGAGGAGAGGAAAGGAAAGGAAAGGAAAGGAAAGGAGAGGAGAGGAGAGGAGAGGAGAGGAGAGGAAAGGAAGGGAGAGGAGAGGAAAGGAAAGGAGAGGAGAGGAAAGGAAAGGAGAGGAGAGGAGAGGAGAGGAGAGGAAAGGAAAGGAGAGGAGAGGAAAGGAGAGGAAAGGAGAGGAAAGAAAGGAAAGGAAAGGAGAGGAAAGGAGAGGAGAGGAGAGGAGAGGAGAGGAAAGGAAAGGAGAGGAGAGGAGAGGAGAGGAGAGGAAAGGAGAGGAGAGGAGAGGAAAGGAAAGAAAAGGAGAGGAAAGGAAAGGAAAGGAAAGGAGAGGAGAGGAAAGGAAAGGAAAGGAAAGGAGAGGAAAGGAAAGGAAAGGAGAGGAGAGGAGAGGAAAGGAAAGGAGAGGAAAGGAAAGGAGAGGAAAGGAAAGGAAAGGAGAGGAAAGGAAAGGAAAGGAGAGGAAAGGAAAGGAGAGGAGAGGAGAGGAGAGGAGAGGAGAGGAGAGGAGAGGAGAGGAGAGGAGAGGAAAGGAAAGGAGAGGAAAGGAAAGGAGGAGAGGAGAGGAAAGGAGAGGAAAGGAAAGGAAAGGAAAGGAGAGGAGAGGAGAGGAGAGGAGAGGAGAGGAAAGGAAAGGAGAGGAAAGGAAAGGAAAGGAAAGGAGAGGAAAGGAAAGGAGAGGAAAGGAAAGGAGAGGAGAGGAGAGGAGAGGAAAGGAGAGGAGAGGAGAGGAGAGGAAAGGAAAGGAAAGGAGAGGAAAGGAAAGGAAAGGAGAGGAGAGGAAAGGAAAGGAAAGGAAAGCAAAGCAGAGGAAAGGAAACGAGAGGAGAGGAAAGGAAAGGAGAGGAGAGGAGAGGAGAGGAAAGGAAAGGAAAGGAGAGGAGAGGAAAGGAAAGGAAAGGAAAGGAAAGGAGAGGAGAGGAGAGGAAAGGAAAGGAAAGGAAAGGAGAGGAGAGGAGAGGAGAGGAGAGGAGAGTAGAGGAGAGGAGAGGAGAGGAGAGGAGAGGAGAGGAGAGGAGAGGAGAGGAGAGGAGAGGAGAGGAAAGGAAAGGAGAGGAGAGTGAAAATGGTGCGTGAGTAAAGTAGATTTTGTTAGAATGAGGGTAGAACAGTGGAATAATACAGAGACTACACTTATTCAACCCACACCCCACCATGCCTCATCGCTCTCTCACCTCTCTCTCTTTCCCACCCTCTTTCTGTCTCTATCTCTGCAGTAGCATACATTTATTTCAGTTTCCCCCATGTTTATCTGCATACTGTCATGTTCTGACCTCTATTTCCTTTGTTTTGTTTTTATTTAGTATGGTCAGGGCGTGAGTTGGGGTGGGCAGTCTATGTTTGTTTTTCTACGATTTTGGGATTTCTATGTTTCGGCCTAGTATGGTTCTCAATCAGAGGCAGGTGTCATTAGCTGTCTCTGATTGAGAATCATACTTAGGTAGCCTGGGTTTCACTGTTTGTGGGTTGTTTGTTTCCGTGTCTGTGTTTGTTCACCACACGGTACTTGTTTTTGGTTATTCACGTTACGTTTATTGTTTTTGTATTTTAGTGTTCAGTTTGTCTTTAAAATAAACATCATGAACACTTACCACGCCGCATCTTGGTCCGATCCATGCTATACACCTCCTCTTCAAACGAAGAGGAGGAAAACCATTACACATACATAGAGGTATACAGTATGCGCTCCCCTCTCTGGATAGTCAGGCCTGTACAGTCGTGGCCAAAAGTTTTGAGAATGAAACAAATATACATTTTCACAGTCTGCTGCCTCAGTTTATATGATGGCAATTTGCATATACTCCAGAATGTTATGAAGAGTGATCAGATGAATTGCAATTTGTTTCAAAGTCCCTCTTTGCCATGCAAATGAACTGAATCCCCCAAAAATATTTCCACTGCATTTCAGCCCTGCCACAAAAGGACCAGCTGACATCATGTCAGTGATTCTCTCGTTAACACAGGTGTGAGTGTTGACGAGGCCAAAGCTGGAGATCACTCTGTCATGCTGATTGAGTTCGAATAACAGACTGGAAGCTTCAAAAGGAGGGTGGTGCTTGGAATCATTGTTCTTCCTTCTGTCAACCATGGTTTCCTGCAAGGAAACACGTGCCGTCATCATTGCTTTGCACAAAAAGGGCTTCACAGGCAAGGATATTGCTGCCAGTAAGATTGCATCTAAATCAACCATTTATCGGATCATCAAGAACTTCAAGGAAAGGGGTTCAATTGTTGTGAAGAAGGCTTCAGGGTGCCCAAGAAAGTCCAGCAAGCACCAGGACCGTCTCCTAAAGTTGATTCAGCTGCGGGATCGGGGCACAACCAGTACATAGCTTGCTCAGGAATGGCAGCAGGCGGGTGTGAGTGCATCTGCACGTACAGTGAGGCAAAGACTTTTGGAGGATGGCCTGGTGTCAAGAAGGGCAGCAAAGAAGCCACTTCTCTCCAGGAAAAACATCAGGGATAGACTGATATTCTGCTAAAGGTACAGGGATTGGACTGCTGAGGACTGGGGTAAAGTAATTTTCTCTGATGAATCCCCATTCCGATTGTTTGGGGCATCCGGAAAAAAGCTTGTCCGGAGAAGACAAGGTGAGCGCTACCACCAGTCCTGTGCCATGCCAACAGTAAAGCATCCTGAGACCAATCATGTGTGGGGTTGCTTCTCAGAAGAGGGAGTGGGCTCACTCACAAATTTGCCTAAGAACACATCCATGAATGAAGAATGGTACCAACACATCCTCCGGGAGCAACTTCACCCAACCATCCAGGAACAGTTTGATGACGAACAACAACAATTTCCAGCATGATGGAGCACCTTGCCATAAGGCAAAAGTGATAACTAAGTGGCTCGGGGAACAAAACATCGATATTTTGGGTCCATGGCCAGGAAACTCCCCAGACCTTAATCCCATTGAGAACTTGTGGTCAATCCCCAAGAGGTGGGTGGACAAACAAAAACCCACAAATTCTGACAAACTCCCAAGCATTGATTATGCAAGAATGGGCATGCCAGGGTGGATTGCAGAGGACTTGAAAAATAAGGGTAAATACTGCAAATATTCACTCTTTGCATCAACTTCATGTAATTGTCAATAAAAGCCTTTGACACTTATGAAATGCTTGTAATTATACTTCAGTATTCCATAGTAACATCTGACAAAATATCTAAAGACACTGAAGCAGCAAACTTTGTGGAAATTCATATTTGTGTCATTCTCAAAACTTTTGACCACGACTGTACACTGGGGTCTCCACCTCAATGGTCTAATAATATGTCTAACCTATGGACTAACATTACCATGGAGTTAGGTCTAATCTGTGGAACAGCATTACCATGGAGTTAGGTCTAATCTGTGAGGTATCTGGAGAACATCTATGGACTCGTTCCTATGTCATAACAGCCTTGTTTCCGTTTTAATTGGCAGTTATGTTGTTTTGTGCAGCCCTGCGATGTCTCCTCTCACTTCGTGTTTGTGGTTCTCACTAGCCAATTAGATTAGTGCTAGAATGTTGGGTGAGAGAGAGACATAGAGATGCACCAACGCTGTCTCCTCTTCTCTCGGAGATTGTTTTCTTTATTTCTTTCCCACTCTTCTTTTGTTTTGATTTAGCGACGTCTGCGTTTATTAAGATTCTCTGGAGCAGATGGAGAGAGGCAACATTTTTGAGCCTATAAAGTATATATCTCTTTCCCCCACCCCGCCCCCCTCTCTCTCTCTCTTTCCCCCCCACTCCCCCCTCTCTCTCTCTCTCTCTCTTTCCCCCCTACTCCCCCCCCCTCTCTCTCTCTCTATATATATATATATATCTCTTTCCCCCACACCCCCCCTCTCTCTCTCTATCCACCCTCTCTCTCTCCCCCCCCCCCCCCTCTCTCTCTCTCTCTCTCTCTCTTTCCCCCCTACTCCCCCTCTCTCTCTCTCTCTCTCTTTCCCCCCTACTTCCCCTCTCTCTCTTTCCCCCCCTACTCCCCCCTCTCTCTCTCTCTCTCTTTCCCCCCTACTCCCCCCCTCTCTCTCTCTCTCTCTTTCCCCGCTACTCCCCCCCCTCTCTCTCTCTTTCCCCGCTACTCCCCCCCCCTCTCTCTCTCTCTTTCCCCCCTACTCCCCCCCTCCCCCTCTCTCTCTCTCTCTTTCTCATTTAATCTCAGCTGGCAAGCAGACATCAGCCAAGCAGAGAGGAACATCAATAATTGTATGTGTGTGTGTGATCCTGCAGGTGTGTGTCTGTCCGTGCAGGTGGGTTGACACTTGTCTAGTGTATGAATGGTAACACTTCCACATCTCTCTCTCTCTTCACTCCTCCTCAACATCCCAGTCTTTCATCCCCATTTTTATTTCTCTCTCCATACCCATTAAATTTTCTATTATCCCTGTCTTCAGTTCCTCCTCCAGCCCTCTGATTGGGAACGGAAGACATTTCCTGTCTTTTCATGTCCTCCCTGTCCTTGCATGAAGCTAAATCCTTTTAAGAGCCAGTCGGCTCCCGTTTCCCCCCCCTCCATAAAAGATGTGAGGGCTCTCTCATCCTCCCAGCAGCAGGCCATGTCAAGGGGCTGCCGCCACACTAACAGCTGCATATAGATAGATGCAAATGAACCAGGCTTTTTTTATGGCTCTTTATGACGGATTAATATTAATGGCGCTGCCAGCGGAGATGACGACACCATTTTAATTTACCACACTCAATTAGCCAGCTCCAGCTGCACACACTGTGTGTGTGTGTGTGTGTGTGTGTGTGTGTCTCAAATCAAATCATCGTTTATTGGTGGCCAGTTTAGCCAGTTGTAAGCAGCCAGCTGAAGCAGATGTTATAGCAGGTGCTATGTGCCTGCTATACAGTGCAGTAAAACAAGCAAGTACACAAATAATCTAATATATATATATATATATACACTAGGATTGATACAGTATGCGTTAGATACACTGATTGGACAAAACATTAGGAACACCTGCTCTTTCCATCACATAGCTTGAATCCAGGTGAATCCAGGTGAAAGTTAAATGAACACCAGCAATAATATTCTCTTTAACTTTTATTTAACTAGGCGAGTTAGCTAAGAACAAAATCTTATTTTCAATGACGGCCTAGGAACAGTGGGTTAACTGCCTTGCTCAGGGGCAGAACGACAGATTTTTACCTTGTCAGCTCGGGGATTCGATCTAGCAACCTTTCGGTTACTGGCCCAACGCTTTAACCACTAGGCTACCCTGCCGCCCCTACACTCTAACCACTAGGCTACCTGCCGCCCCTACACTCTAACCACTAGGCTACCTGCCGCCCCTACACTCTAACCACTAGGCTACCTGCCGCCCCTACACTCTAACCACTAGGCTACCTGCCGCCCCTCCACTCTAACTACTAGGCTACCTGCCGCCCCTACACTCTAACCACTAGGCTACCTGCCGCCCCTACACTCTAACCACTAGGCTACCTGCCGCCCCTACACTCTAACCACTAGGCTACCTGCCGCCCCTACACTCTAACCACTAGGCTACCTGCCGCCCCTCCACTCTAACTACTAGGCTACCTGCCGCCCCTACACTCTAACCACTAGGCTACCTGCCGCCCCTACACTCTAACCACTAGGCTACCTGCCGCCCCTACACTCTAACCACTAGGCTACCTGCCGCCCCTCCACTCTAACCACTAGGCTACCTGCCCCCCCTTCACTCTAACCACTAGGCTACCTGCCCCCTCTACACTCTAACCACTAGGCTACCTGCCGCCCCTCCACTCTAACCACTAGGCTACCTGCCGCCCCTCCACTCTAACTACTAGGCTACCTGCCGCCCCTACGCTCTAACCACTAGGCTACCTGCCCCCTCTACACTCTAACCACTAGGCTACCTGCCGCCCCTCCACTCTAACCACTAGGCTACCTGCCGCCCCTCCACTCTAACCACTAGGCTACCTGCCCCCTCTACACTCTAACCACTAGGCTACCTACCGCCCCTACACTCTAACCACTAGGCTACCTGCCGCCCCTACACTCTAACCACTAGGCTACCTGCCGCCCCTCCACTCTAACTACTAGGCTACCTGCCGCCCCTACCCTCTAACCACTAGGCTACCTGCCCCCTCTACACTCTAACCACTAGGCTACCTGCCCCCTCTACACTCTAACCACTAGGCTACCTACCGCCCCTACACTCTAACCACTAGGCTACCTGCCGCCCCTACACTCTAATCACTAGGCTACCTTCCGCCCCTACACTCTAACCACTAGGCTACCTGCCGCCCCTACACTCTATCCACTAGGCTACCTGCCGCCCCTACACCCTAACCACTAGGCTACCTGCCGCCCCTACACCCTAACCACTAGGCTACCTGCCGCCCCTACACTCTAACCACTAGGCTGCCTGCCGCCCCTCCACTCTAACCACTAGGCTACCTGCCGCCCCTACTCTCTAACCACTAGGCTATCTGCCGCCCCTACACTCTAACCACTAGGCTACCTGCCACCCCTACACTCTAACCACTATGCTACCTGCCGTCCCTACACTCTAACCACTAGGCTACCTGCCACCCCTACACTCTAACCACTAGGCTACCTGCCGCCCCTACTCTCTAACCACTAGGCTACCTGCCGGCCCTCCACTCTAACTACTAGGCTACCTGCCGCCCCTACCCTCTAACCACTAGGCTACCTGCCCCCTCTACACTCTAACCACTAGGCTACCTGCCGCCCCTCCACTCTAACCACTAGGCTACCTGCCCCCTCTACACTCTAACCACTAGGCTACCTACCGCCCCTACTCTCTAACCACTAGGCTACCTGCCGCCCCTCCACTCTAACCACTAGGCTACCTACCGCCCCTACTCTCTAACCACTAGGCTACCTGCCG
>NC_092167.1:46854084-46864084 GCF_045791955.1 Oncorhynchus clarkii lewisi
ACAGTCTAATGGTGATAACTGTTCTACAGTCTAATGGTGATAACTGTTCTACAGTCTAATGGTGATAACTGTTCTACAGTCTAATGGTGATAACTATTCTACAGTCTAATGGTGATATAAACTGTTCTACAGACTAATGGTGATAACTGTTCTACAGTCTAATGGTGATAACTGTTCTACAGTCTAATGGTGATAACTATTCTACAGTCTAATGGTGATATAAACTGTTCTACAGACTAATGGTGATATAAACTGTTCTACAGTCTAATGGTGATATAAACTGTTCTACAGTCTAATGGTGATAACTGTTCTACAGTCTAATGGTGATAACTGTTCTACAGTCTAATGGTGATAACTGTTCTACAGTCTAATGGTGATAACTGTTCTACAGTCTAATGGTGATAACTGTTCTACAGTCTAATGGTTATATAAACTGTTCTACAGTCTAATGGTGATAACTGTTCTACAGTCTAATGGTGATAACTGTTCTACAGTCTAATGGTTATATAAACTGTTCTACAGTCTAATGGTGATAACTGTTCTACAGTCTAATGGTTATACAAACTGTTCTACAGTCTAATGGTGATAACTGTTCTACAGTCTAATGGTGATAACTGTTCTACAGTCTAATGGTGATAACTGTTCTACAGTCTAATGGTGATAACTGTTCTACAGTCTAATGGTGATAACTGTTCTACAGTCTAATGGTGATAACTGTTCTACAGTCTAATGGTGATAACTGTTCTACAGTCTAATGGTGATAACTGTTCTACAGTCTAATGGTTATATAAACTGTTCTACAGTCTAATGGTGATAACTGTTCTACAGTCTAATGGTGATAACTGTTCTACAGTCTAATGGTTATATAAACTGTTCTACAGTCTAATGGTGATAACTGTTCTACAGTCTAATGGTTATATAAACTGTTCTACAGTCTAATGGTGATAACTGTTCTACAGTCTAATGGTGATAACTGTTCTACAGTCTAATGGTGATAACTGTTCTACAGTCTAATGGTGATAACTGTTCTACAGTCTAATGGTTATAACTGTTCTACAGTCTAATGGTGATAACTGTTCTACAGTCTAATGGTGATAACTGTTCTACAGTCTAATGGTGATATAAACTGTTCTACAGTCTAATGGTGAAATAAACTGTTCTACAGTCTAATGGTGATAACTGTTCTACAGTCTAATGGTGATAACTGTTCTACAGTCTAATGGTGATAACTGTTCTACAGTCTAATGGTGATAACTGTTCTACAGTCTAATGGTGATAACTGTTCTACAGTCTAATGGTGATAACTGTTCTACAGTCTAATGGTGATAACTGTTCTACAGTCTAATGGTGATAACTGTTCTACAGTCTAATGGTGATAACTGTTCTACAGTCTAATGGTGATATAAACTGTTCTACAGTCTAATGGTGAAATAAACTGTTCTACAGTCTAATGGTGATAACTGTTCTACAGTCTAATGGTGATAACTGTTCTACAGTCTAATGGTGATAACTGTTCTACAGTCTAATGGTGATAACTGTTCTACAGTCTAATGGTGATAAAACTGTTCTACAGTCTAATGGTGATAACTGTTCTACAGTCTAATGGTGATAACTGTTCTACAGTCTAATGGTGATAACTGTTCTACAGTCTAATGGTGATAACTGTTCTACAGTCTAATGGTGACAGTCTATAAACTGTTCTACAGTCTAATGGTGATAACTGTTCTACAGTCTAATGGTGATAACTGTTCTACAGTCTAATGGTGATAACTGTTCTACAGTCTAATGGTGATAACTGTTCTACAGTCTAATGGTGATAACTGTTCTACAGTCTAATGGTGATAACTGTTCTACAGTCTAATGGTGATAACTGTTCTACAGTCTAATGGTGATAACTGTTCTACAGTCTAATGGTGATAACTGTTCTACAGTCTAATGGTGATATAAACTGTTCTACAGTCTAATGGTGAAATAAACTGTTCTACAGTCTAATGGTGATAACTGTTCTACAGTCTAATGGTGATAACTGTTCTACAGTCTAATGGTGATAACTGTTCTACAGTCTAATGGTGATATAAACTGTTCTACAGTCTAATGGTGATATAAACTGTTCTACAGTCTAATGGTGATAACTGTTCTACAGTCTAATGGTGATAACTGTTCTACAGTCTAATGGTGATAACTGTTCTACAGTCTAATGGTGATAACTGTTCTACAGTCTAATGGTGATAACTGTTCTACAGTCTAATGGTGATAACTGTTCTACAGTCTAATGGTGATAACTGTTCTACAGTCTAATGGTGATAACTGTTCTACAGTCTAATGGTGATAACTGTTCTACAGTCTAATGGTGATAACTGTTCTACAGTCTAATGGTGATAACTGTTCTACAGTCTAATGGTGATATAAACTGTTCTACAGTCTAATGGTGATAACTGTTCTACAGTCTAATGGTGATAACTGTTCTACAGTCTAATGGTGATAACTGTTCTACAGTCTAATGGTGATAACTGTTCTACAGTCTAATGGTGATAACTGTTCTACAGTCTAATGGTGATAACTGTTCTACAGTCTAATGGTGATAACTGTTCTACAGTCTAATGGTGATAACTGTTCTACAGTCTAATGGTGATAACTGTTCTACAGTCTAATGGTGATAACTGTTCTACAGTCTAATGGTGATAACTGTTCTACAGTCTAATGGTGATAACTGTTCTACAGTCTAATGGTGATAACTGTTCTACAGTCTAATGGTGATAACTGTTCTACAGTCTAATGGTGATAACTGTTCTACAGTCTAATGGTGATAACTGTTCTACAGTCTAATGGTGATAACTGTTCTACAGTCTAATGGTTATATAAACTGTTCTACAGTCTAATGGTGATAACTGTTCTACAGTCTAATGGTGATATAAACTGTTCTACAGTCTAATGGTGATATAAACTGTTCTACAGTCTAATGGTGATAACTGTTCTACAGTCTAATGGTGATAACTGTTCTACAGTCTAATGGTGATAACTGTTCTACAGTCTAATGGTGATAACTGTTCTACAGTCTAATGGTTATATAAACTGTTCTACAGTCTAATGGTGATAACTGTTCTACAGTCTAATGGTGATATAAACTGTTCTACAGTCTAATGGTGATATAAACTGTTCTACAGTCTAATGGTGATATAAACTGTTCTACAGACTAATGGTGATATAAACTGTTCTACAGTCTAATGGTGATAACTGTTCTACAGTCTAATGGTGATAACTGTTCTACAGTCTAATGGTGATAACTGTTCTACAGTCTAATGGTGATAACTGTTCTACAGTCTAATGGTTATATAAACTGTTCTACAGTCTAATGGTGATAACTGTTCTACAGTCTAATGGTGGTATAAACTCTTCTACAGTCTAATGGTGATATAAACTGTTCTACAGTCTAATGGTGATATAAACTATTCTACAGTCTAATGGTGATATAAACTGTTCTACAGTCTGATGGTTATATAAACTGTTCTACAGTCTAATGGTGATAACTGTTCTACAGTCTAATGGTTATATAAACTGTTCTACAGTCTAATGGTGATATAAACTGTTCTACAGTCTAATGGTGATATAAACTGTTCTAGAGTCTAATGGTGATATAAACTGTTCTACAGTCTAATGGTGATATAAACTGTTCTACAGACTAATGGTGATATAAACTGTTCTACAGTCTAATGGTGATAACTGTTCTACAGTCTAATGGTGATAACTGTTCTACAGTCTAATGGTGATAACTGTTCTACAGTCTAATGGTGATAACTGTTCTACAGTCTAATGGTTATATAAACTGTTCTAGAGTCTAATGGTGATAACTGTTCTACAGTCTAATGGTTATATAAACTCTTCTACAGTCTAATGGTGATATAAACTGTTCTACAGTCTAATGGTGATATAAACTATTCTACAGTCTAATGGTGATATAAACTGTTCTACAGTCTAATGGTGATATAAACTGTTCTACAGTCTAATGGTGATATAAACTGTTCACCACACTGATGGTGATATAAACTGTTCTACAGTCTAATGGTGATATAAACTGTTCTACAGTCTAATGGTGATATAAACTGTTCTACAGTCTAATGGTGATATAAACTGTTCTACAGTCTAATGGTGATATAAACTGTTCTACAGACTGATTGTGATATAAACTTTTCAACAGTCAGATGGTCTGGTAGTAGAAGCTGTTCAACAGTCTGATGGTAATAGAAGCTGTTCATCAGTCTGATGGTGATAGAAGCTGTTCATCAGTCTGATGGTGATAGAAACTGTTCAACAGTCTGATGGTGATAGAAGCTGTTCAACAGTCTGATGGTGATAGAAGCTGTTCAACAGTCTGATGGTAATATAAGCTGTTCAACAGTCTGATGGTAATAGAAGCTGTTCAACAGTCTGATGGTGATAGAAGCTGTTTATCAGTCTGATGGTAATAGAGGCTGTTCAACAGTCTGATGGTGATAGAAGCTGTTCAACAGTCTGATGGTGATAGAAACTGTTCTACAGTCTGATGGTAATAGAAGCTGTTCAACAGTCTGATGGTAATAGAAGCTGTTCAACAGTCTGATGGTAATAGAAGCTGTTCAACAGTCTGATGGTGATAGAAGCTGTTTATCAGTCTGATGGTAATAGAGGCTGTTCAACAGTCTGATGGTAATAGAAGCTGTTCATCAGTCTGATGGTAATAGAAGCTGTTCAACAGTCTGATGGTGATAGAAGCTGTTCTACAGTCTGATGGTGATAGAAGCTGTTCAACAGTCTGATGGTAATAGAAGCTGTTCAACAGTCTGATGGTGATAGAAGCTGTTCAACAGTCTGATGGTAATAGAAGCTGTTCAACAGTCTGATGGTAATAGAAGCTGTTCATCAGTCTGATGGTAATAGAAGCTGTTCAACAGTCTGATGGTGATAGAAGCTGTTCTACAGTCTGATGGTGATAGAAGCTGTTCTACAGTCTTATGGTCTGGTAATAGAAGCTGTTCAACAGTCTGATGGTAATAGAAGCTGTTCAACAGTCTGATGGTCTGGTAATAGAAGCTGTTCAACAGTCTGATGGTCTGGTGATAGAAGCTGTTCAACAGTCTGATGGTCTGGTAATAGAAGCTGTTCAACAGTCTGATGGTCTGGTAATAGAAGCTGTTCAACAGTCTGATGGTGATAGAAGCTGTTCATCAGTCTGATAGTGATAGAAGCTGTTCTACAGTCTGATGGTCTGGTAATAGAAGCTGTTCAACAGTCTGATGGTGATAGAAGCTGTTCATCAGTCTGATGGTGATAGAAGCTGTTCAACAGTCTGATGGTAATAGAAGCTGTTCTACAGTCTGATGGTCTGGTAATAGAAGCTGTTCAACAGTCTGATGGTAATAGAAGCTGTTCAACAGTCTGATGGTGATAGAAGCTGTTCTACAGTCTGATGGTGATAGAAGCTGTTCAACAGTCTGATGGTAATAGAAGCTGTTCAACAGTCTGATGGTGATAGAAGCTGTTCAACAGTCTGATGGTGATAGAAGCTGTTCAACAGTCTGATGGTAATAGAAGCTGTTCAACAGTCTGATGGTAATAGAAGCTGTTCAACAGTCTGATGGTAATAGAAGCTGTTCAACAGTCTGATGGTGATAGAAGCTGTTCATCAGTCTGATGGTAATAAAAGCTGTTCAACAGTCTGATGGTGATAGAAGCTGTTCTACAGTCTTATGGTCTGGTAATAGAAGCTGTTCAACAGTCTGATGGTGATAGAAGCTGTTCAACAGTCTGATGGTGATAGAAGCTGTTCTACAGTCTGATGGTGATAGAAGCTGTTCAACAGTCTGATGGTAATAGAAGCTGTTCTACAGTCTGATGGTCTGGTAATAGAAGCCGTTCAACAGTCTGATGATAATAGAAGCTGTTCAACAGTCTGATGGTAATAGAAGCTGTTCTACAGTCTGATGATAATAGAAGCTGTTCAACAGTCTGATGGTAATAGAAGCTGTTCTACAGTCTGATGATAATAGAAGCTGTTCAACAGTCGGATGGTAATAGAAGCTGTTCTACAGTCTGATGGTCTGGTAATAGAAGCTGTTCTACAGTCTGATGATAATAGAAGCTGTTCAACAGTCTGATGGTAATAGAAGCTGTTCTACAGTCTGATGGTCTGGTAATAGAAGCCGTTCAACAGTCTGATGGAGATAGAAGCTGTTCAACAGTTTGATGGTCTGGTGATAGAAGCTGTTCATCAGTCTGTTGGTCTTGTAATAGAAGCCGTTCAACAGTCTGATGGTAATTGAAGCTGTTCAACAGTCTGATGTTTATAGAAGCTGTTCAACAGTCTGATGGTCTGGTGATAGAAGCTCCGACCTCCCTGGCCACGCACGACTCCAACTCAATCAACAGAGTTTGCTGACGACAGGACAACGGTAGGTAGGCCTGATCAGCAACGATGATGAGAAACCGGGACGAGATTAGAGCCCTAGAAGAGTGGTGCCATTAAGGCTTAGCTGAGGACTCTTAGTCATCATGCCACACACAGGGACAGGGAGACACAGGGACAGACACACAGGGACAGGGACACACATGGACAGACACACAGGGATAGACATACAGGGACAGGGACAGACACACAGGGACAGACACACAGGGGCACACAGGGACAGACACACACAGGGACAGACACACACACAGGGACAGACACACACACAGCGATAGACACACACACACAGGGACAGACACACACACACAGGGACAGACACACACAGGGACAGACACACACAGGGACAGACACACACAGGGACAGACACACACAGGGGCACACAGACACAGACACACACAGGGACAGGAAGACACAGGGACAGACACACAGGGACAGGTACAGACAGGGACAGGGACACATAGGGACAGACAGGGGCAGACACAGGGACCAGGGACAGACAAACAGGGACAGACAGGGACAGACGCACAGAGAGAGCACATGGCAGCAGAGAGACCAAGGCTGGTCTCACATCAACATCATTATCCACACTCCAATTTGCATACCGCACCAACTGATCCACAGATGATTCAATCTCTACTGCACTCCACACTGCCCCTTCACACCTAAACAAAAGGAACACCTATGTGAGAATGCTATTCATTGACTACAGCTCAGCGTTCAACCCCATAGTGCCGTCAAAGCTCATCACTAAGCCAAGGATACTGGGACTGAACACTTCCCTCTGCAACTGGATCCCGGAGTTCCTGACGGGCCGCCCCTGGGTGGTAATGGTAGGAAACAACACATCCGCCACGCTGATCCTCAACACGGGGGCCCCTCAGGGGTGCGTGCTCAGTCCCCTCCTGTACTCCCTATTCACTCATGACTGCACGGCCAGGCACGACTCCAACACCATCATTAAGTTTGCAGATGACACAACAGTAGTAGGCCTGATCACCAACAGCGATGAGACACCCTATAGGGAGAGGTCAGAGACCTGGCTGTGTGGTGCCAGAATAACAACCTCTCCCTCAACGTGATCAAGACTAAGGAGATGATTGTAGACTACAGGAAAAAAGAGGCCCGAGCCACGCCCCCATTCTCATCGATGAGGCTGTAGTGGAGCAGGTTGAGAGATTCAAGTTCCTTGGCGTCCACATCACCAACAAACTAACATGTTCCAAGCACACCAAGACAGTCGTGATGAGGACACGACAAAACCTATTCCCCATCAGGAGATTTGGCATGGGTTCTCAGATCCTCAAAAGGTTTTACAGCTGCACCATCGAGAGCAACCTGACAGATTGCATCACTGCCTGGTATGACAACTGCTCAGCCTCCGACCGCATGGCACTACAGAGGGTTAGTGCGTACGGCCTAGTACATCACTGGGGCCAAGCTTTCTGCCATCCAGGACCTCTATACCAGGCGGGTGTCAGAGGAAGGCCATGAAAATTGTCAGACTCCAGCCACCGTAGTTGTAGACTACGCACAAAAAACGGTACCGGAGCGCCAAGTCCAGGTCCAAGAGGCTCCTAAATAGCTTCTACCCCCAAGCCATAAGACTCCTGAACAGCTAATCAAATGGCTACCCAGCCCCCCCCCCCCCCCCCCCCCTCCCCTCCCGCACCCCTCTGTTTACAGCCCCGCTATTGTTATTTACTGCTGCTCTTTAATTATTTGTTATTCTTAGCTCTTACCTTTTTTTTTATTTTCTTAATACTGCGTTGTTGGTTAAGAGTATGCAAGTGTCACTGCATTTGGCGCATGTGACAAATAAAATTTGATTTGATTTTGATCTTGAGGAATCTCTACTATTTCTCAGCAAAGGGATATGCAAGGACACCAAGGCAGGAGGGGCAACACAAAGTAGTAGCACATTCTGCTATTGCCACTGTTAAATTAGCTTAATCCTTAACCATTTTAATCACACGAAGCTAGGAAGGGTCAAAACCCCCTGGCATGGCCAGCCATCTCTTCTTATCGCCACAGTAAAACACAGAATATCACACTTTCTGAAATATCCAATTAAGGCATGCTGGTTCCCGGAGTTCACGTGTTCCTGGTCCCTGGACATCATCATAAATACCTTAGTATGATACAGTACGGGGGCTACAGGCGAAAAGAAGCCATTACAGTCAGGCAGTCTGAAAGACAACCTAGCTGGATGCTCATTAACGAATAGGTCAGGCCACCCCGCCGACTAAAAAGGATGTCAAACTTCACACCGCTGAAAAGATGGCTCATGGCATTTTCATCCCAGTTGCAGGCGAGGCAGGAGAGTGGAGATGATTTGAGTAGAAGTCAGAATATCTTTTAGAAGCCCTTTCTTTTAAGTCGTATGGGTTTGGAGATTTGTACTGGTGTTTGGTACAGTAGACTGAAGCTACATGATGTCTTGTTGTTTGGGGTAGGAGAAAGAGAGCGATTGAGAAAGTGAGAGAGAGGGAAAGATAGAGAGAGAATCATTTATACATCAGTAAATCTCTCTCTCCCTAGCGTTCAGACACAACAACTCAGATAAATTCTCACCTGGACACACTGCCATCATCCACAGATCACACCTTCTTTTTCTCTCTCTCTCTCTCTCGCTTACTCCCTCTCTTTCTCTCTCTCACTTACTCCCTCTTTTTCTCTCTCTCTCTCTCTCTTTCTCTCTCTCACTTACTCCCTCTTTCTTTCTCATCTGAAATCCTTCCGACAAACTGTATGTGGATGCAACAGAGAGTAAAGCTGTAACACAGGCGTGAAATGGAATGGCTGGGTATCGTATACACTCCACAAACAAACCCTGAAAGATGGGTCGGTTACGAGGAGTCGGAGATGATGACGCACAATATTCAAGGGCATCATTTTCTCAATCTTGAAAACATGTCAAAAACATCTTTGCTGTGAAGCAAAGCGTGAAACAAAGAGTTACGACAAGGGCTGACAGCAGATGAACCCTGACCGATTGAAGCCTGGAGGGGTTGAAAGTGACACAGTAACACAGGAAGTGTCAATTAAATTAATAAAATCATATGGGAAAATATTATGCTGCACAATTAGCAATAACAACAATAACATCATATAGCGGAAGGAGTGGCCATTTTGGATCCGTACTCTCTAAGATCCAAGAGAGGAACTTCTGACGTCTCAGTGGTGGACAAGAAGACTTTGATGGGTGAAATTCCCTGGTTGCTGAATAAGGACAGGTCTCAGCGGACAAGTCATTATGGCACTTTATGGATAAAGTGGCTGCCAGTCTTACACTGATGTACCATCTCGGTAAAGGCCAAATCCACTCTGCTGATCGCTTGAATTTAAATTTAAAACACCACACTAATGGGAGAATATTGATTGAAAAAATATTAAATACGGGAGAAAATTATGAAAAAACTGACAACACCAAAACACATATCGGAACTATCTTGGGTGAATGACAGCCTATGTGGGAATTACTGCCTACGTGGGAATGACTGCCTACGTGGGAATGACTGCCTATGTGGGATAAGAAGACAGAAATAAAGAAGAGACTGGTTC
>NC_092167.1:46869084-46876584 GCF_045791955.1 Oncorhynchus clarkii lewisi
ATTACATTATGACAGACCATGATATAATATGGAGCCAGATCTACTGTCTCTATTACATTATGACAGACCAGGATATAACATGGAACCAGATCTACTGTCTCTATTACATTATGACAGACCAGGATATAATATGGAACCAGATCTACTGTCTCTATTACATTATGACAGACCAGGATATAAAATGGAACCAGATCTACTGTCTCTATTACATTATTACAGACCAGTATATAATATGGAACCAGATCTACTGTCTCTATTACATTATGACAGACTAGGACATAATATGGAGCCAGATCTACTGTCTCTATTACATTATGACAGACCAGGATATAATATGGAGCCAGATCTACTGTCTCTATTACATTATGACAGACCAGGATATAACATGGAGCCAGATCTACTGTCTGTATTACATTATGACAGACCAGGATATAATATGGATCCAGATCTACTGGCTCTATTACATTATGACAGACCAGGATATAATATGGAGCCAGATCTACTGTCTCTATTACATTATGACAGACCAGGATATAATATGGAACCAGATCTACTGTCTCTATTACATTATGACAGACTAGGATATAATATGGAGCCAGATCTACTGTCTCTATTACATTATGACAGACCAGGATATAATATGGAACCAGATCTATTGTCTCTATTACATTATGACAGACCAGGATATAATATGGAACCAGATCTACTGTCTCTATTACATTATGACAGAGTAGGATATAATATGGAGCCAGATCTACTGTCTCTATTATGACAGACCAGGATATAATATGGAGCCAGATCTACTGTCTCTATTACATTATGACAGACCAGGATATAATATGGAGCCAGATCTACTGTCTCTATTACATTATGACAGACCAGGATATAATATGGAACCAGATCTACTGTCTCTATTATGACAGACCAGGATATAATATGGAGCCAGATCTACTGTCTCTATTACATTATGACAGACCAGGATATAATATGGAGCCAGATCTACTGTCTCTATTACATTATGACAGACCAGGATATAATATGGAACCAGATCTACTGTCTCTATTACATTATAACAGACCAGTATATAATATGGAACCAGATCTACTGTCTCTATTACATTATGACAGACCATGATATAATATGGAGTTAGATCTACTGTCTCTATTACATTATGACAGACCAGGATATAACATGGAACCAGATATACTGTCTCTATTACATTATGACAGACCAGGATATAATATGGAACCAGATCTACTGTCTCTATTACATTATGACAGACCAGGATATAAAATGGAACCAGATCTACTGTCTCTATTACATTATGACAGACCAGGACATAATATGGAACCAGATCTACTGTCTCTATTACATTATGAAAGACCAGGATATAACATGGAACCAGATCTACTGTCTCTATTACATTATGACAGACCAGGATATAATATGGAGCCAGATCTACTGTCTCTATTACATTATGACAGACCAGGATATAATATGGAGCCAGATCTACTGTCTCTATTACATTATGACAGACCAGGATATAATATGGAGCCAGATCTACTGTCTCTATTACATTATGACAGACCAGGATATAATATGGAGCCAGATCTACTGTCTCTATTACATTATGACAGACCAGGATATAATATGGAGCCAGATCTACTGGCTCTATTACATTATGACAGACCAGGATATAATATGGAGCCAGATCTACTGTCTCTATTACATTATGACAGACCAGGATATAATATGGAACCAGATCTACTGTCTCTATTACATTATGACAGACTAGGATATAATATGGAGCCAGATCTACTGTCTCTATTACATTATGACAGACCAGGATATAATATGGAACCAGATCTACTGTCTCTATTACATTATGACAGACCAGGATATAATATGGAACCAGATCTACTGTCTCTATTACATTATGACAGACCAGGATATAATATGGAGCCAGATCTACTGTCTCTATTACATTATGACAGACCAGGACATAATATGGAGCCAGATCTACTGTCTCTATTATACGACGACAGGCCAGTGCAATCTGCAGCAATATCTACTATCTCTACGTTTTGTCCTACCAAAATGCAGATTCTCCTGAACAGGCAGTTGAAGAAAGGCTGCAATTCTTTCTTTAAATTTCAGGAGATAAATACCTTTGATTGAGTCATATGTGCAGCAGTGGGGTAGGAAGTTTTGCCCATTCTCTAGTTCACCTGACCCACAATGTTTACATAGTCTTTCTTCTCTGACCTTCCATGTTGGTCTATGGCATCTCTATGGCCAGGCTATGGTCACTCAGTCTGTACATTGCTCATTTTGACAAGGCGTTGTGCTAATTTGATATTTCAATTTAGAATTTGGTATGGTTTGTGATTAAAATGAGTGTATGTACAGTATTTTCTATTTGTTAGAATTTTGTTATTTGTGGTCAAATGGTTAAAATTAGCTGGTGCTTCTGGGCCAGTTGCTCTAAAGGGCCACTCTCTGGGTTGTGATATTTGCATAACAAAGCCTTTGTGATGATAACATTCTGCATCACAGTGTGTTAGGTGAGTCCAGAATTCGGTGACTCTGCTCTGATTAATTTGGAGGTGACTAGAGGGGGAATCTCCAACGTTTTGCACTACAGGCTCATTGTCTTACATCAGATAGAGCAGTGATCTGTCTCGTATCGAGCAGGAAATGGGTTCAAAGGTTGTCCGGTTACAACGGGCTGCCATAATATTACCTATCTTCTGCTGAACCCCTTTTAGGGCTTTAAACTGTCTTGATGTCAGTGTTTTTTTGTTTTTTTTGGGGGTGAGAAAGTCTTAGCTTGATGTACAATGACAAGACTAAGGATTATTTTGCTTCAATTGGCAGTATTTCTGAAGTTTGACTATGGGCACGAAAACTAGCATCAATTTGTCGGAATGTTACCTGAGCCAATCACTGAAATCATATTTGACTGAAACGATGCTGCTAACCAACCAGCCACCTAATTAGTGCTGCACACACAATGTTGACTCTTCCGACAAAAGCTAGTTAGCAAGCTACTGTAGCAGGTAGTGCTTAATGCTTACATTATTATGAGTTTTCATGAAACAGCTGTTGTTCTGCCACGAAACATTACAGTAGCCTCCCGAGTCAGCTGCTGTGCTCAGCTGACCCAATGATACGATCGTTGTGGAAACAATCTGATCTACGGATGGATTTCTGATGACAGTCATGTCCACTTAATTGTGGGTGTCACGCTTGTTGAAATGAGTGGACCAAGATGCAGCGTGGTATGTTTCCATCCTTTAATTTAGAAGAGAAACAAAGCACAAAAACAATTAAGCGAATAAATGAAAAGTGAAGCTACATGAAGTGCAGAAAGCAACTACACACAAACATAGTCAAGATCCCACAAGTCACAATGGGAAAATGGCCACCTAAATATGATCCCCAATCAGAGACAATGATAAACAGCTGCCTCTGATTGGGAACCATATCAGGCCACCATAGAAATACAATTCACCGAGATAACACACCCTAAATCACACCCCGACCCAACCAACATAGAGAAAAAAAAACAGCTCTCTATGGTCAGGGCGTGACAGTGGGGCGCCATGTCTACAACTTCAGGGTA
This sequence comes from Oncorhynchus clarkii lewisi, assembly GCF_045791955.1. Classification (NCBI taxonomy): domain Eukaryota; kingdom Metazoa; phylum Chordata; class Actinopteri; order Salmoniformes; family Salmonidae; genus Oncorhynchus; species Oncorhynchus clarkii. The sequence goes on from NC_092167.1 coordinate 46,872,710, forward strand.
ATTTAAAACAGACTAAGCAAGCTTTTTATGCCAGTGAAGGAAGATCTAGCTGACTAGCACAGAATATGATAGCCACTGGTTTGTTTTTTATTTTCTCACAATTGCAAAACTATTAAATCATTGTCACAAGGTTTACAATAATTTAGCTAGCTAGTTTTCTTCCTATTTCATGGAATCATAGGAGAGCACAATGACATAACAAAATGTGTGACTATCTTTTCATTTTTGAATGGTGGAAATTGCTCAATATTCAAATTTGAGTTATGAGTTCAACATTCTACAAGACAAATCGGCTGAGGGACGAGCGTTGCGGAGCAGTGACACTATTTAATGTGAGACAATGTTACAGGCTAGGTTTTGGGCATTTCTGTGCACACCTACAATATTTCTCCATTGATATAGGGTCTTCTTAATTGCAAAATATGCACTGCGTGTTTTATCTGTTAGAGAATTTATGGCCATGTCAAACTGCCCAGATTAACTTCAGATCTACTTTCCTGAGATGTGGACTTTTTCTGAAAGAACACCACTTTTTTTTTTTTTTCCATTAATGGTTAGTGCCCAGTCCTTACAATTCTGTTTAACAAAGACAGGCTTTGTTGTAGCCCCTGTTCTGTTGGTGAAAAGATTACTAAATTATCGGCATATAAAATAAACATTAATTCTAGGGTGAGTTTCAGAGATGTAGATCATTCTAATATGGTAACCAGTTAATTTATATAACTATTGAATAAGGTCGGGCTCATATTACAGCCTTGACTCACTCCTCTCTCCTGACTAAAGAATTATGTTCTTTTGTTGTTTACATTTACAGTGCATTTGTTTTCCTTATATATCACATAAATAATCATCCTACACCACTTTGATGGAGTTTAAAGAACATACCTTCATGCCATAAGAAATCAAAGGCATTTTGAATGTCTATAAAACAGGCAAATATTTTTTGGTTTGTGAGTTTGGTGGACAGGGAAGACGCAGCTTTTTCCAGATTTTGTTTTGTTAAATTCAGATTGTGTCACTGGCCGACACTCACACCCCATAATGTCAAAGTGGAATTATGTTTTCAGAAATGTTTACTAAAAAAATGTCAATAAGTGTTCAGCCCCTTTGTTACGGCAAGGCTAAATAAGTTCAAGAGTAAAAATGTGCATAACAAGTCATATAAGTTGCATGTGTCACGCCCGGATCTGTTTCAACTCTCCTTGTGCTTGTCTCCACCCTATTCCAGGTGTCGCCCATCTTCCCCATTATCCCCTGGGTACTTATACCTGTGTCTCTGTTTGTCTGTTGCCAGTTTGTCAAGTCAATTTCATAGTTTTGATGTCCTCACTATTATTCTACAATATAGAAAATAGTGAAAATAAAGAAAAACCCTTTAATGAATAAGTGTGTCCAAACTTTTGACTGGTACGGTATGTAAATGAGATATTTCTGTGTTTCATTATCAATAAATTTGAAAAACTTATTTAAACTTTGTTCATGGTTTTGTGTGTCAACGGGTGAGAAAACAATCTATTTCATCCATTTTGATTTCAGGCTGTAACACAACAAAATGTGGAGTACATCAAGGGGTATGAATACGTTTTGAATGCTCTGTATGTGATCTGTATGTGATCTGTTGTTCACTGTTGAGGGAGGAATCCAATTGGAATTTTGCTTAGTAAAATGAGTCCACTTAGGAAGGCCTGGTCAATTTATCATTGGCTAATTTAAATAAAATAAAATGTCAATCAAGTTTTCAATATCATTACTATTTAATGCTGCCTCATATTTTTTATTATTTTTTACATCCAATTGGTAGTTAGAGACAACGATAAACAGCTGTTTCTGATTGGGAACCATACCATACCAGGCCAACATCAACCATTAATCACCTAGATGACCCACCCTTGTCACTATGTCAGGGCGTGACATGTGTCCTGACGAGACGGCAAACGTTCTGCCAGCCAGTCTTGTACCACCGTTGCAACTCCCTCACTCGGGAGAGATTGAGGGCCATGGGTCCTCCGAAACATGTCCCTGCCAAACCGCACTGCTTCCTTACACACTGCTCGCTTAACCCGGAAGCCAGCTGCACCAATGTGTTGGAGGAAACACTAGACAGACAACTGACGACCGAAGTCAGCACGCATGATCCAAGGCCCGCCACAAGCAGTTGCTAGAGCACGATGGGACAAGGACATCCTGGCCGGCCAAACCCTCCCCTAACCCGGAGGCCATAGGGCCAATTGTGCGCTGCCTCATGGGTCTTCCGGTCGGCTACGACACAGCCTGGGATCGAACCCGGGTATGTAGTGACGACTCTAGTGCTGAGATGCAGTGCCTTAGACCGCTGCGCCACTCGGGAGGCCAACATGGCTAGTTTTTGTCCACCTGATTCTCTCCCTCTCTCTCTCGTTCTCTCTCGATCGACTCCAATCATTTACAGTCGCGTCACTAAAAGCCGCTTCCCCCAACAGGGATTGGACCCGTTTAGAGGAAGGTCACACTTGGTTTCTCTACCCCTGCCATTATCTGACAGGGGTGAAATATAAGAGGTTGCTGATAATAAAAGCTCTGTCTGTGTGATGGGAAGAGCCGCTCGGCTGTAGGAGAAAGGTCCGTGGTTGAAATAGGATTGAATATGACATGTTTTTGTCAGTGCTAGCCGGATATTATTTTGACAACATTGGCAGTGTGTCAGAGGGAATAGTCTACAGAAAGCCTTCTTTATTTGAAATGCTATTCTCTTGAGAGAAGCATTCGGTACAGCACATGTAGGTGATGGTCAAGCAGCTAGCCTATCAACTCAGTCACATTGAAAATGATCCACCATTGATCATATTGATATGATATTATATGATATTAATATGATTCAACCATTGATATGATCAAACCAAAGACTGTCTACATACTGTAAAACACCTCCAAAGTGTTACGAATAGCTGTCAATGTTCTGGTCCAATGAAAATAACACCTCAGCGGTCCATTATCCTCAGAATATTCAAATTATTTTTGAAAGAATAAATAAATGCAATGTTTCTGTTGATGAATGTGAGTAAAAGTATAACTGTGAACGTGCGTCTCTGTCTGCGTGTGGCTACGTGTGCCTGGCCGGTGCGAGTGTGTGCAGGTGCGTGCGCGCGCGCGCGTGTGTGTGTGCGCATTTATAAGCATTTAAAAGGAGTCATAAGTAATCACTTCACTGTTAACGTGTTGTCTGCAATGTATGTGGCAAATGCATTTGATTTGATGTGTATGCATGCATGCACACGCGCATGTGTGTTGTCGGCTCCAGGTAGTGGGGTTGGTTGGTAGGTCCTGGTTAGCTCGCTCCAACTGGCCGTTGGATTGGGGATGGAATCCGGAGGATAGGCTGGCCGACGACCCAATAAGGGTGCAGAACGCCTTCCAGAACTGATTTGAGAACTGAGGACCCCGGTCGGAGACCATGTCCACCGGGAGTCCATCGATCTGGAAGACGTGCTGCACCATAAGCTGGGCCGTTTCCTTGGCAGAGGGTAGTTTGGGGAGAGGGATGAAATGGGCATCCTTGGAGAATCAGTCCACTACCGTCGGAATGACAGTGTTGCCATCAGACGGAGGGAGCCCATGGATGACAAAGTCCAGAGAGATATGGGACCAGGGACGATGAGGGACAGGCAGTGGTTGAAGGAGGCCAGAAGGAGCTTGCCGTGGAGTCTTGTTCTGAGCACACATTGTGAACGCGGTGACGAAGGCGGAGACGTCAGGAGCCATTGTGGGCCACCAGAAACGTTGTCGGAGTATAGCTAGGGTATGACGGGAACCTGGATGACAGGTCATTCTGGAGGAATGAGCCCATTCTAGGACCCGGGACCAGACTGAGTTAGGGGCAAACAACCGGTTAGGTGTTC
>NC_092167.1:46881584-46898615 GCF_045791955.1 Oncorhynchus clarkii lewisi
TTCATGCTCTATAACATCTGTACAGTACGACCCTACCTCACACAGGAAGAGGAACATCTGTAGAGTACGCCTCTACCTCACACAGGAAGTCGCGCAGGTCCTAATCCAGGTACTTGTCCTCATCTGTCTGGACTACTGTAACTCACTCACTGACAGACACAGCAAACCTTCTTGCTACAGCTCGCATTGATGTCCCATCCTGGATGAGCTGCACTACCTGAGCCACTTGTGTGGGTTGTAGACTCATGCTACCACTAGAGTGAAAGCACCGCCAGCATTCAAAAGTGACCAAAAAAATCAGCCAGGAAGCATAGGAACTGAGAAGTGGTCTGTGGTTATTACCTGCAGAACCACTCCTTTATTGGGGGTGTCTTGCTAATTGCCAATGATTTCCACCTGTTGTCTATTCCATTTGCACAACAGCATGTGAAATTTATTGTCAATCAGTGTTGCTTCCTAAGTGGACAGTTTGATTTCACAGAAGTGTGATTGACTTGGAGTTACATTGTGTTGTTTAAGTGTTCCCTTTATTTTTTCGAGCAGTGTATATATATATATACATACATAAATATTCTCTCTTGCTCTCTCTCACTCTCTCTCCAACATCCACCCTCTATCCACACAAGCCAACACATCACAGAATACTCCCTCTCCATCTGCCTTTCCCTCCCTCGTTCCCTCCCCCTTTTGGCCTCACTCCCCTCCGCTTGTAGCTGCCCAGTCATTGGAATCTATTCATTCTCTGTGACAGTCATGGCAGATACAGCACTTAGTCCTTATTGAGAAGGTAATTCATCTTTAATTCACTCAGACCAATGCTGCCTCAAGCTGTTCCACCTCACATCATTGACTTCCACCCAAAAACATGAGCGGAGCATCGCATATCTGATTATTTTTTTTATATATAAAAAAAATCTGATTTTGTGGCAGATACTGTAATGGTGCAACAGAATCAGAGATTAACTATGATAAAGTATAGCTTTTCGAATTATGTGTTTTTCACTACTGCAGAAACCTTATCGAAATGTAATTCATTGCACAATAATAGCAATGTAATGTAAACTGCACTGAAATATGGCATTGGCCACCAAACAATCCATGTTTTTTGTGTAATTACAGAATATATTTAAATAATATAATGACATAATGCATAGCCACCCAGCAAGTGTTCTGTGTTTTGTGTAAACATTATTATCTAACGCCCTGTGTGTCCACTCATACACCACAGGAGAACACACAACGAGAGATAGAGAGAGAGAGAGAGAGAGAGAGAGGCTGGGCTGAATCCCTAGGAGAGCTTTACAGAGATGTTACCAGACAAGTGTCCTCACACACACACACACACACACACGCGCTTACGTTTCGATTGGTTGAGCAGTACGTTTTGTGGAAGTACAACGCAGCGCACAATCAACTTCGTTGAGATATGTTGAGTTTCCTGGTAGATTATTATTATTATTGATATTATTATTATTATTATTATTATTATTATTATTATTGATATTATTATTATTATTATTATTAGATATTATTATTACTATTATTGATATTAGTATTACTATTATTATTGATATTATTGATATTATTATTATTATTGATATTATTGATATTATTATTATTATTGATATTATTATTATTATTGATATTATTATTGATATTATTATTGATATTATTATTAATATTTATATTATTATTATTATTGATATTATTATTAATATTGATATTATTATTATTATTGATATTATTGATATTATTATTATTATTGATATTATTATATTATTGATATTATTATTAATATTGATATTATTATTAATATTGATATTATTATTGATATTATTATTGTTATTATTGATATTGTTATTTGATTATTAGATATTGTTATTATTATTCGGTATTATTATTACTATTATTATTACTGATTGTATTATTGTTGATATTATTTTAATTAAAATTATTATTGATATTATTGATATTATTATTATTATTATTGATATTATTATTACTGATTGTATTATTGTTGATATTATTATTATTAAAATTATTATTGATATTATTGATATTATTGATATTATTATTACTATTATTATTGATATTAATATTATTATTGATATTGTTATTATTATTATTATTGATATTATTATTATTATAAAATGGTTGGACTGAAAACCTACAGGACAGTAGATATCCAGGAAGAGGGTTGGACTGAAAACCTACAGGACAGTAGATCTCCAGGAAGAGGGTTGGACTGAAAACCTACAGGACAGATCTCCAGGAAGAGGGTTGGGCTGAAAACCTACAGGACAGTAGATCTCCAGGAAGAGGGTTGGGCTGAAAACCTACAAGACAGTAGATCTCCAGGAAGAGGGTTGGACTGAAAACCTACAGGACAGTAGATCTCCGGGAAGAGGGTTGGGCTGAAAACCTACAGGACAGTAGATCTCCAGGAAGAGGGTTGGGCTGAAAACCTACAGGACAGTAGATCTCCAGGAAGAGGGTTGGGCTGAAAACCTACAGGACAGTAGATCTCCAGGAAGAGGGTTGGGCTGAAAACCTACAGGACAGTAGATCTCCAGGAACAGGGTTGGGCTGAAAACCTAGAGGACAGTAGATCTCCAGGAAGAGGGTTGGGCTGAAAACCTACAGGACAGTAGATCTCCAGGAAGAGGGTTGGACTGAAAACCTACAGGACAGTAGATCTCCAGGAAGAGGGTTGGACTGAAAACCTACAGGACAGTAGATCTCCAGGAAGAGGGTTGGGCAGCCCTGGGTTAGGCTGTACTGGGCTCTCACCATCATCAATATTCACATCATTCCAATTCAATCAAGTCGAGTGGTGCTGTGGTCTAAGGCACTGCAGCTCAGTACAATAGGTGTCACTACAGTCCCTGGATTGAATCCAGGCTGTATAACATCTGGCTGTGATTGGGAGTCCCATAGGGCAGCGCACAAACTTGTTATGGTGTTGCATTGTCATGTAATCTACTATGATCTTTTGAATTTGGGGGGGTTAGTCGAAATAAATGTTTGTGGCCTACTTATTTTTGCCCTTTCATGTTTTGTATTTTCCTGAGCTTTTAAAAAATATATAAATTAATGTTTTATAGTGAATGGTTGGTGTTATTGGATGGTGTAAAAACGAAATAAATTAAAAAATACATTATTTAAAATGAAAGTACATCGTATAAATTAGATATAGGCCTAGATATAATACCGGCTCTTGTTAGCCTTTAGCCTTTATATAACCATATGAATGCATTTATCTAAACCTAGATATAACACCGGCTGTTGTTAGCCTTCAGCCTTTATATAACTACAGTGCCTTGCGAAAGTATTCGGCCCCCTTGAACTTTGCGACCTTTTGCCACATTTCAGGCTTCAAACATAAAGATATAAAACTGTATTTTTTTGTGAAGAATCAACAACAAGTGGGACACAATCATGAAGTGGAACGACATTTATTGGATATTTCAAACTTTTTTAACAAATCAAAAACTGAAAAATTGGGCGTGCAAAATTATTCAGCCCCTTTACTTTCAGTGCAGCAAACTCTCTCCAGAAGTCCAGTGAGGATCTCTGAATGATCCAATGTTGACATAAATGACTAATGATGATAAATACAATCCACCTGTGTGTAATCAAGTCTCCGTATAAATGCACCTGCACTGTGATAGTCTCAGAGGTCCGTTAAAAGCGCAGAGAGCATCATGAAGAACAAGGAACACACCAGGCAGGTCCGAGATACTGTTGTGAAGAAGTTTAAAGCCGGATTTGGATACAAAAAGATTTCCCAAGCTTTAAACATCCCAAGGAGCACTGTGCAAGCGATAATATTGAAATGGAAGGAGTATCAGACCACTCCAAATCTACCAAGACCTGGCCGTCCCTCTAAACTTTCAGTTCATACAAGGAGAAGACTGATCAGAGATGCAGCCAAGAGGCCCATGATCACTCTGGATGAACTGCAGAGATCTACAGCTGAGGTGGGAGACTCTGTCCATAGGACAACAATCAGTCGTATATTGCACAAATCTGGCCTTTATGGAAGAGTGGCAAGAAGAAAGCCATTTCTTAAACATATCCATAAAAAGTGTCATTTAAAGTTTGCCACAAGCCACCTGGGAGACACACCAAACATGTGGAAGAAGGTGCTCTGGTCAGATGAAACCAAAATTGAACTTTTTGGCAACAATGCAAAACGTTATGTTTGGCGTAAAAGCAACACAGCTGAACACACCATCCCCACTGTCAAACATGGTGGTGGCAGCATCATGGTTTGGGCCTGCTTTTCTTCAGCAGGGACAGGGAAGATGGTTAAAATTGATGGGAAGATGGATGGAGCCAAATACAGGACCATTCTGGAAGAAAACCTGATGGAGTCTGCAAAAGACCTGAGACTGGGACGGAGATTTGTCTTCCAACAAGACAATGATCCAAAACATAAAGCAAAATTTACAATGGAATGGTTCAAAAATAAACATATCCAGGTGTTAGAATGGCCAAGTCAAAGTCCAGACCTGAATCCAATCGAGAATCTGTGGAAAGAACTGAAAACTGCTGTTCACAAATGCTCTCCATCCAACCTCACTGAGCTCGAGCTGTTTTGCAAGGAGGAATGAGAACAAATTTCAGTCTCTCGATGTGCAAAACTGATAGAGACATACCCCAAGCGACTTACAGCTGTAATCGCAGCAAAAGGTGGCGCTACAAAGTATTTAACTTAAGGGGGCTGAATAATTTTGCACGCCCAATTTTTCAGTTTTTGATTTGTTAAAAAAGTTTGAAATATCCAATAAATGTCGTTCCACTTCATGATTGTGTCCCACTTGTTGTTGATTCTTCACAAAAAAATACAATTTTATATCTTTATGGTTGAAGCCTGAAATGTGGCAAAAGGTCGCAAAGTTCAAGGTGGCCGAATACTTTCGCAAGGCACTGTATATAAACAAATGTATATACAGTATTCTGCCTATATGAACAAATGTATATACAATATTCTGCCTATATGAACAAATGTATACATGTATAAATCTGAAAAGTTGTAGAATACAAATTGCAAGAATAGATCACTCTTGTTTACAGAACGTGTAATTTAAAAAAAACTGTTTCAAGTGAGAATCAGGCAGGTCTGATGCCAAAAAGAAAGGAAATTATTGCCTACCCACCTATTTTATTTAAGCAGAATAAAGTGGTTTATCATTCCAGTAGTTAGCTAAACCGCTACATGGGACAACAGTAGCATGTAGTTCCAATAGTTACAGTTGAAGTCAGAAGTTTACACACAATAAGTTGACGTTTAAACAGCTTGGAAAATTCCAGAATATTATGTCATGGCTTTAGGAACTTCTGGCTAATTGACATAATTTGAGTCAATTGGAGGTGTACCTGTGGATGTATTGGATGTGGATGTATTTCAAGGCCTACCTTCAAACTCAGTGCATCTTTGCTTGACATAATTGGAATACCTCATCAATAGAATACCTAAAAAAAAAAATGTGGGCCACCAAATTGCTCCTTGGGAGTAATTTCCAAATGCCTGAAGGTACCACGTTCATCTGTACAAACAATCGCAAGTATAAACACCATGGGACCACGCAGCCGTCATACCACTCGGGAAGGAGTTGTGTTCTGTCTCCTAGTGTCACGATCGTCGTAAGAAGCGGACCAACGCGCAACGTGGTGTGAATGCATCATTTTAATGGATGACGAAAACATGAAGTAAACTGAACAAAACAATACATGAAGCTATATACCAAATGTGCTGACACAAGCAACTAACATAGGCACTCACCCACATCCCATAATGACAAAACAGGCTCCCTAAATATGGTTCCCAATCAGAGACAACGACTAACACCTGCCTCTGATTGAGAACCATATCAGGCCAAACACAGAAACAGACAAACTAGACATGTAACATAGAATGCCCACTCAGATCACACCCTGACCAAACAAAACATAGAACATACAAAGCAAACTATGGTCTGGGCGTGACACCTAGAGATAAACGTACTTTGGTGCGAAAAGTGCAAATCTTTCCCAGAACAACAGGACCTTGTGAAGATGCTGGAGGAAACAGGTACAAAAGTATCTATATCCACATTAAAACGAGTCCTATAGCGACATAACCTGAAAGGCCGCTCAGCAAGGAAGAAGCCACTGCTCCAAAACCGCCATTAAAAAAAGCCAGACTACTGTTTGCAACTGCACATGGGAACAATGATTGTACTTTTTGGATAAATGTCCTCTGGTCTGATGAAACAAAAATATAACTGTTTGGCCATAATGACCATCGTTATGTTTGGAGGAATAAGGGGGAGACTTGCAAGCTGAAGAACACCATCCCAACCGTGAAGTACGGTGGTGGCAGCATCATGTTGTGAGGGTTCTATAAACATTTCACTGGGTCCTATAGACGTTTCACTGGGTCCTATAGACGTTTCACTGGGTCCTATACACGTTTCACTGGGTCCTATAGACGTTTCACTGGGTCCTATAGACGTTTCACTGGGTCCTATACACGTTTCACTGGGTCCTATACACGTTTCACTGGGTCCTATAGACGTTTCACTGGGTCCTATACACGTTTCACTGGGTCCTATACACGTTTCACTGGGTCCTATACACGTTTCTCTGGGTCCTATAGACGTTTCACTGGGTCCTATAGACGTTTCACTGGGTCCTATACACGTTTCACTGGGTCCTATACACGTTTCACTGGGTCCTATACACGTTTCACTGGGTCCTATAGACATTTCACTGGGTCCTATACACGTTTCACTGGGTCCTATAGACATTTCACTGGGTCCTATACACGTTTCACTGGGTCCTATACACGTTTCACTGGGTCCTATACACGTTTCACTGGGTCCTATAGACATTTCACTGGGTCCTATACACGTTTCACTGGGTCCTATACACGTTTCACTGGGTCCTATAGACATTTCACTGGGTCCTATACACGTTTCACTGGGTCCTATAGACATTTCACTGGGTCCTATACACGTTTCTCTGGGTACTATAAACATTTCATTACATGGCATTATCCACCATTGAATATGCAGAGCAGGGGCCCTGTTGAACTATACGTTTTTGCTGATTGGTCATTCTTCAATTTTACATGATATTCATGTCACAATAATTTTTCTTTATTCAACAGGATTGTTGTTGTTGTTGTATTGAAGTTTCTAAACATACTGTTGGTGACGTGACAACATAAACATACCATCGAGTTAGAAAAGTCGTGCTGCATTGTTGTTTTACCACAATGGAGAGAAAGAACGAGAGAACGAGAGAGTGAGCGAGAGAGAGAGAAGGGGAGTTAGTGGGAGAGAGCGAGAGAGTGAGAGAGGGAGGAGAGAGAGAGAGAGAGAGAGAGAGAGAAGGGGAGTTAGAAAAGTCGTGCTGCATTGTTGTTTTACCACAATGGGGAGAAAGAACGAGAGAACGAGAGAGTGAGAGAGAGAGCGAGAGAGAGAGAGAGAGAGAGAGAGAGAGAGAGTGAGAGAGAGAGAGAGCGAGAGAGAGAGAGAGAGAGAGAGAGAGAGAAGGGGAGTTAGTGGGAGAGAGCGAGAGAGTGAGAGAGGGAGGAGAGAAAGGGAGAGAGAGAGAGAGAGAGGGAGGAGAGAAAGGGAGCGAGAGAGATAGAAGGGGAGTTAGTGGGAGAGAGCGAAAGAGAGAGAGAGGGAGGAGAGAAAGGGAGCGAGAGAGAGAGAGAGAGGGAGGAGAGAAAGGGAGCGAGAGAGATAGAAGGGGAGTTAGTGGGAGAGAGCGAACGAGAGAGAGAGGGAGGAGAGAAAGGGAGCGAGAGAGATAGAAGGGGAGTTAGTGGGAGAGAGCGAAAGAGAGAGAGAGGGAGGAGAGGTTATTCTTGTGTTACTAACCTGCCACAGTCTCAGACCTTCTGACAGTCACAATAGTGGATGTAGTATCTGCTCTGTGGTCTTAAAATAACCCCAGTAGATAAAGCTCACAGGCATAGCAACACACACAGACCTCACTATAGACAATCAGAGAGAGAGAGAGAGAGAGAGAGAGAGAGAGAGAGAGAGAGAGAGAGAGAGAGAGAGAGAGAGAAAAAGCGAGCGAGACAGGGAAAGAGAGAGAGAGAGAGAGATTTCTGCAAAATATCCTCTGTGTACAATGTAAAACACTACACAATACATGCAGAGCAGAATTAGGCCGATACCAGCTAACAATCAAAATCCAGAAACGAGCCGCTAAATTCTACAACCACCTTAAAGGAAGCGATTTCCGAACCTTCCATGACAAAGCCCTCACCTACAGGGAGAAGAGTCCTTTCTGCCAGACTCTTCTCACAAACACAAACAGAACCCACAGAGCCCCAGGAGAGCAACACAATTAGACCCAACCAAATCATGAGAAAACAAAAAGATAATTATTTGTCACATTGGAAAGAATTAACAAAAAACAGAGCAAACTAAAATGCTATTTGGCCCTAAACAGAGTTTACACTGTGGCAAAATAATAGACCACTGTGACTGACCCAAAATGAGGGAAAGATTGGACTATGTACAGACTCAATGAGCATAGCCTTGCTATTGAGAAAGGTCGCCGTAGGCAGACCTGGCTCTCAAGAGAAGACAGGCTATGTGCACACTGCCCACAAAATGAGGTAGAAACTGAGCTGCATTTTCTAACCTCCTGCCAAATGTATGCCCATATTAGGACACATTTTCCCCCTCAGATTACACAGACCTACAAAGAATTTGAAATCAAATCCAATTTTAATAAAGTCCCATATCTACTGGGTGAAATACCACAGTGTTCCATCACAGCAGCAAGATTTGTGACCTGTTGCCACAAGGAAAAGGGCAACCAGTGAAGAACAAACACCACGGTAAATACAGCCCATATTTATGTTTATTTATTTCCCTTTTGAACTTAAACTATTTGCACATTGTTACAAGACTGTATGTAGCCATTTCTCTATTCCTTTGGAACATACAGTGCCTTGCGAAAGTATTCGGCCACCTTGAACTTTGCGACCTTTTGCCACAAACATAAAGATATAAAACTGTATTTTTTTGCGAAGAATCAACAACAAGTGGGACACAATCATGAAGTGGAACGACATTTATTGAATATTTCAAACTTTATTAACAAATCAAAAACTGAAAAATTGGGCGTGCAAAATTATTCAGCCCCCTTAAGTTAATACTTTGTAGCGCCACCTTTTGCTGCGATTACAGCTGTAAGTCGCTTGGGGTATGTCTCTATCAGTTTTGCACATCGAGAGACTGACATTTTTTCCCATTCCTCCTTGCAAAACAGCTCGAGCTCAGTGAGGTTGGATGGAGAGCATTTGTGAACAGCAGTTTTCAGTTCTTTCCACAGATTCTCGATTGGATTCAGGTCTGGACTTTGACTTGGCCATTCTAACACCTGGATATGTTTATTTTTGAACCATTCCATTGTAGATTTTGATTTATGTTTTGGATCATTGTCTTGTTGGAAGACAAATCTCCGTCCCAGTCTCAGGTCTTTTGCAGACTCCATCGGGTTTTCTTCCAGAATGGTCCTGTATTTGGCTCCATCCATCTTCCCATCAATTTTAACCATCTTCCCTGTCCCTGCTGAAGAAAAGCAGGCCCAAACCATGATGCTGCCACCACCATGTTTGACAGTGGGGATGGTGTGTTCAGCTGTGTTGCTTTTACGCCAAACATAACGTTTTGCATTGAAACCAAAATTGAACTTTTTGGCAACATCTGACCAGAGCACCTTCTTCCACATGTTTGGTGTGTCTCCCAGGTGGCTTGTGGCAAACTTTAAACGACACTTTTTATGGATATCTTTAAGAAATGGCTTTCTTCTTGCCACTCTTCCATAAAGGCCAGATTTGTGCAATATACGACTGATTGTTGTCCTATGGACAGAGTCTCCCACCTCAGCTGTAGATCTCTGCAGTTCATCCAGTTCATGGGCCTCTTGGCTTCATCTCTGATCAGTCTTCTCCTTGTTTGAGCTGAAAGTTTAGAGGGACGGCCAGGTCTTGGTAGATTTGCAGTGGTCTGATACTCCTTCCATTTCAATATTATCGCTTGCACAGTGCTCCTTGGGATGTTTAAAGCTTGGGAGATCTTTTTGTATCCAAATCCGGCTTTAAACTTCTTCACAACAGTATCTCGGACCTGCCTGGTGTGTTCCTTGTTCTTCATGATGCTCTCTGCGTTTTAACGGACCTCTGAGACTATCACAGTGCAGGTGCATTTATACGGAGACTTGATTACACACAGGTGGATTGTATTTATCATCATTAGTCATTTAGGTCAACATTGGATCATTCAGAGATCCTCACTGAACTTCTGGAGAGAGTTTGCTGCACTGAAAGTAAAGAGGCTGAATAATTTTGCACGGCCAATTTTTCAGTTCTTGATTTGTTAAAAAAGTTTGAAATATCCAATAAATGTCGTTCCACTTCATGATTGTGTCCCACTTGTTGTTGATTCTTCACAAAAAAATACAGTTTTATATCTTTATGTTTGAAGCCTGAAATGTGGCAAAAGGTCGCAAAGTTCAAGGGGGCCGAATACTTTCGCAAGGCACTGTATGTGAGTGGAATGTTTACTGTAATTTTTTTAAATTATTATTTTAGTTTGCTCAGTTTCTTTGTGCATTTTTTCCAATGTGACAAGTAATTATCTTTTTTGTTTTCTCATGATATGGTTGGGTCTAATTGTGTTGCTCTCCTGGGGCTCTGTGGGCTCTGTTTGTGTTTGTGAGAAGAGTCTCCATACCAGCTGGCAGAAAGGACTCTTCTCCCTGTAGGTGAGGGCTCTGTCATGGAAGATTTCAGAATCACATATTTTTAGGTGATTGTAGAATTTAATTGCTTTCTTCTATATTTTATTATTTAGCGGGAGTCCTCATAATTCTGCTCTGCTCTGCATGCACTATTTTGTGTTTTACATTGGGTGTTATTGCAATATTCTACATGCAGGCAAAGTCAATCTCTCTCTCTTTCTCTCTCTCTCTCTCTCTCTCTCTCTCCCTCTCTCTCTCTCTCTCTCTGATCTATTACTGTAGTCGGGATCTTCTCTCTCTCTCTCTGATCTATTACTGTAGTCTGGATCCTTTCTCTCTCTCTCTCTCTCTCTCTCTCTCTCTCTCTCTCTCTCTCTCTCTCTCTCTCTCTCTGATCTATTAATGTAGTCTGGATCCTCTCTCTCTCTCACTCTCTGATCTATTACTGTAGTCTGGATCTTCTCTCTCTCTCTCTCTGATCTATTACTGTAGTCTGGATCCTCTCTCTCTCTCTCTCTCTGATCTATTACTATAGTCTGGATCCCCTCTCTCTCTCTCTCTCTCTGATCTATTACTGTAGTCTGGATCCTCTCTCTCTCTCTCTCTCTGATCTATTACTGTGGTCTGGATCCTCTCTCTCTCTGATCTATTACGGTAGTCTGGATCCCCTCTCTCTCTCTGATCTATTACAGTAGTCTGGAACTCCTCTCTCTCTGTCTCTCTCTCTCTCTGATCTATTAATGTAGTCTGGATCCTCTCTCTCTCTCTCTCTGATCTATTACTGTAATCTGGATCCTCTCTCTCTCTCTCTCTGATTTATTGCTGTGGTCTGGATCCTCTCTCTCTCTCTCTCTCTCTCTCTCTCGCTCTCTCTCTGATCTATTAATGTAGTCTGGATCCTCTCTCTCTCTCTCTCTCTCTCTCTCTCTCTCTCTCTCTCTCTCTCGCTCTCGCTCTCTGATCTATTACTGTAGTCTGGATCCTCTCTCTCTCTCACTCTCTGATCTACTACTGTAGTCTGGATCCTCTCTCTCTCTCTCTCTCTCTCTGATCTACTACTGTAGTCTGGATCCCCTCTCTCTCTCTCTCTCTGATCTATTACTGTAGTCTGGATCCTCTCTGTCTCTCTCTCTCTCTCTCTCTCTCTGATATATTACTGTAGTCTGGATCCTCTCTCTCCCTCTCTCTCTCTCTCTCTCTCTCGCTCTCGCTCTCTGATCTATTACTGTAGTCTGGATCCTCTCTCTCTCTCACTCTCTGATCTACTACTGTAGTCTGGATCCCCTCTCTCTCTCTCTCTCTGATCTATTACTGTAGTCTGGATCCTCTCTGTCTCTCTCTCTCTGATATATTACTGTAGTCTGGATCCTCTCTCTCCCTCTCTCTCTCTCTCTCTCGCTCACTGATCTATTACTGTAGTCTGGATCCTCTCTCTCTCTTTCTCTAATCTACTGCTGTAGTCTGAATCCTCTCTCTCTTATGCTCTCTGATCTATTACTGTAGTCTGGATCCTCTCTCTCTCTCTCTGATCTATTACTGTAGTCTGGATCCTCTCTCTCTCTCTCTCTCTCTCTCTCTCTCTCTCTCTGATCTATTACGGTAGTCTGAATCCTCTCTCTCTTATGCTCTCTGATCTATTACTGTAGTCTGGATCCTCTCTCTCTCTCTCTCTGATCTATTACTGTAGTTTGGATCCTCTCTCTCTCTCTCTCTCTCTGATCTATTATTTTTAGTCTGAATCCTCTCTCTCTTATGCTCTCTGATCTAGTACTGTAGTCTGGATCCTCTCTCTCTCTCTCTGATCTATTACTGTAGTCTGGATCCTCTCTCTCTCTCTCTGATCTATTACTGTAGTCTGGATCCTCTCTCTCTCTCTGATTTATTACTGTAGTCTGGATCCTCTCTCTCTCTCTGATCTATTACTGTAGTCTGGATCCTCTCTCTCTCTCTATCTGATATATTACTGTAGTCTGGATCCTCTCTCTCTCTCTGATTTATTACTGTAGTCTGGATCCTCTCTCTCTCTATCTGATCTATTACTGTAGTCTGGATCCTCTCTCTCTCTCTGATTGATTACTGTAGTCTGGATCCTCTCTCTCTCTATCTGATCTATTACTGTAGTCTGGATCCTCTCTCTCTCTCTGATCTATTACTGTAGTCTGGATCCTCTCTCTCTCTATCTGATGTATTACTGTAGTCTGGATCCTCTCTCTCTCTATCTGATCTATTACTGTAGTCTGGATCCTCTCTCTCTCTCTCTGATCTATTACTGTAGTCTAGATCCTCTCTCTCTCTATCTGATTTATTACTGTAGTCTGGATCCTCTCTCTCTCTATCTGATCTATTACTGTAGTCTGGATCCTCTCTCTCTCTCTCTGATCTATTACTATAGTCTGGATCCCCTCTCTCTCTCTCTCTCTCTGATCTATTACTGTAGTCTGGATCCTCTCTCTCTCTCTCTCTCTGATCTATTACTGTGGTCTGGATCCTCTCTCTCTCTGATCTATTACGGTAGTCTGGATCCCCTCTCTCTCTCTGATCTATTACAGTAGTCTGGAACTCCTCTCTCTCTGTCTCTCTCTCTCTCCGATCTATTAATGTAGTCTGGATCCTCTCTCTCTCTCTCTCTGATCTATTACTGTAATCTGGATCCTCTCTCTCTCTCTCTCTGATTTATTGCTGTGGTCTGGATCCTCTCTCTCTCTCTCTCTCTCTCTCTCTCTCTCGCTCTCTCTCTGATCTATTAATGTAGTCTGGATCCTCTCTCTCTCTCTCTCTCTCTCTCTCTCTCTCTCTCTCTCTCGCTCTCGCTCTCTGATCTATTACTGTAGTCTGGATCCTCTCTCTCTCTCACTCTCTGATCTACTACTGTAGTCTGGATCCTCTCTCTCTCTCTCTCTCTCTCTGATCTACTACTGTAGTCTGGATCCCCTCTCTCTCTCTCTCTCTGATCTATTACTGTAGTCTGGATCCTCTCTGTCTGTCTCTCTCTCTCTCTCTCTGATATATTACTGTAGTCTGGATCCTCTCTCTCCCTCTCTCTCTCTCTCTCTCGCTCACTGATCTATTACTGTAGTCTGGATCCTCTCTCTCTCTTTCTCTAATCTACTGCTGTAGTCTGAATCCTCTCTCTCTTATGCTCTCTGATCTATTACTGTAGTCTGGATCCTCTCTCTCTCTCTCTGATCTATTACTGTAGTCTGGATCCTCTCTCTCTCTCTCTCTCTCTCTCTCTCTCTGATCTATTACGGTAGTCTGAATCCTCTCTCTCTTATGCTCTCTGATCTATTACTGTAGTCTGGATCCTCTCTCTCTCTCTCTCTGATCTATTACTGTAGTTTGGATCCTCTCTCTCTCTCTCTCTCTCTGATCTATTATTTTTAGTCTGAATCCTCTCTCTCTTATGCTCTCTGATCTAGTACTGTAGTCTGGATCCTCTCTCTCTCTCTCTGATCTATTACTGTAGTCTGGATCCTCTCTCTCTCTCTCTGATCTATTACTGTAGTCTGGATCCTCTCTCTCTCTCTGATTTATTACTGTAGTCTGGATCCTCTCTCTCTCTCTGATCTATTACTGTAGTCTGGATCCTCTCTCTCTCTCTATCTGATCTATTACTGTAGTCTGGATCCTCTCTCTCTCTCTGATTTATTACTGTAGTCTGGATCCTCTCTCTCTCTATCTGATCTATTACTGTAGTCTGGATCCTCTCTCTCTCTCTGATTGATTACTGTAGTCTGGATCCTCTCTCTCTCTATCTGATCTATTACTGTAGTCTGGATCCTCTCTCTCTCTCTGATCTATTACTGTAGTCTGGATCCTCTCTCTCTCTATCTGATGTATTACTGTAGTCTGGATCCTCTCTCTCTCTATCTGATCTATTACTGTAGTCTGGATCCTCTCTCTCTCTCTCTGATCTATTACTGTAGTCTAGATCCTCTCTCTCTCTATCTGATTTATTACTGTAGTCTGGATCCTCTCTCTCTCTATCTGATCTATTACTGTAGTCTGGATCCTCTCTCTCTCTCTCTGATCTATTACTGTAGTCTGGATCCTCTCTCTCTCTCTCTGATCTATTACTGTAGTCTGGATCCTCTCTCTCTCTATCTGATCTATTACTGTAGTCTGGATCCTCTCTCTCTCTCTCTGATTTATTACTGTAGTCTGGATCCTCTCTCTCTCTCTGATTTATTACTGTAGTCTGGATCCTCTCTCTCTCTCTGATTTATTACTGTAGTCTGGATCCTCTCTCTCTCTCTCTGATTTATTACTGTAGTCTGGATCCTCTCTCTCTCTCTCTCCTTCTCTTCGCCTGGAGGCTGTGCTCCTCTGCTCTGTGTGTGTGTTGACTTGAGGAGTTGTGACAGGCTTGGGCATGGGCTACTCCAAAGCCCGTCACCCCTCCCCCCTCTCTCTCCGCTTCTGCCGAGGTTGTTCAGCCAGCCGCTTCTGTCAAGGCCTTCTCTCCTCTCGTCAGATTCCCTCCCATCCCCACATCCCAACATCCCCCCACCCCCTCCCCTGTGTATGAATCTGCCCTGGCTGTGCTGTACAGACATCAGTCTTCATTCCTCAGCATCAGCATCAATAGACCCATATCCCCCATGTCTCCCTGGCTATTACTGTAGAGCTGACTGGACAGGGATGTCTCTCATCAGACAGATGGGGCTAGTTCTGTGTGTGTGTGTGTGTAGAGGGAGGGGTGTGTGTGTGTCAAATCAAATAAGGGGTGCTTACACACTGAGTATACAAAACATTAGGAACACCTTCAGCAGCGTTGCAGTTCTTGATACAAACCAGTGAACTTGGCACCTACTACCATACCCCGTTCAACGGCACCCTCTAAATGGCACACAGATTTAATTGGATTTAACAAGTGACATGAATAAGGGATCATACACTATATATACTGTTTAGGCTGTTTCAGCCACACCCATTGCTGACAGGTGTATAAAATAGAACACACAGCCATGCAATCTCCATAGACAAACATTGGCAGTAGAATGGCCTTACTGAAGAGCTCAGTGACTTTCAATGTGGCACCGTCATACAATGCCACCGTTCCAACCAGTCAGTTTGTCAAATTTCTGCCCTGCTAAAGCTACTCTGGTCAACTGTAAGTGCTGTTATTGTGAAGTGGAAATGTCTAGGAGAAACAACAGCTAAGCTGCAAAGTGGTAGACCACACCAGCTTACAGAATGGGACTGAACGGGACTGCTAACCGGGTTATCTGCATTGTGTTCTGCCACCCACCACCCGCCAACCCCTCTTCTATGCTACTGCTACTCTTTGTTCATCATATATGCATAGTCACTTTAACCATATCTACATGTACATACTACCTCAATCAGCCTGACTAACCGGTGTCTGTATGTAGCCTCGCTACTTTTATGGCCTCGCTGCTGTTATATAGCCTGTCTTTTTTAATGTTGTTTTTATTTCTTTACCTACCTGTTGTTCACCTAATACCTTACTTGCACTATTGGTTAGAGACTGTAAGTAAGCATTTCGCTTTAAGGTCTACCTACACCTGTTGTATTCGACGCACGTGACAAATAAACTTTGATTGGATTTGAGTGCTGAAACGCGCAGCGTGTAAAAATCATCTGTCCTCGGTTGCAACACTCACTAACGAGTTCCAAACTGCCTCTGGAAGCAACACTCACTACGAGTTCCAAACTGCCTCTGGAAGCAATACCCACTACGAGTTCCAAACTGCCTCTGGAAGCAACACTCACTACGAGTTCCAAACTGCCTCTGGAAGCAACACTCACTACGAGTTCCAAACTGCCTCTGGAAGCAATACTCACTACGAGTTCCAAACTGCCTCTGGAAGCAATACCCACTACGAGTTCCAAACTGCCTCTGGAAGCAACACTCACTACGAGTTCCAAACTGCCTCTGGAAGCAATACCCACTACGAGTTCCAAACTGTCTCTGGAAGCAACACTCACTACGAGTTCCAAACTGCCTCTGGAAGCAACACTCACTACGAGTTCCAAACTGCCTCTGGAAGCAATACTCACTACGAGTTCCAAACTGCCTCTGGAAGCAACATCAGCACAATAATTGTTCGTCGGGAGGCTCATGAAATGGGTTTCAATGGCCGAGCAGCCGCACACAAGCCTAAGATCACAATGCACAATGCCAAGCGTTGGCTGGAGTGGTGTAAATCTCACCACCATTTGGCAGTCTGACGGACGAATGTGAGTTTGGTGGATTCCAAGTGAATTCTACCTGCCCCAATGCATATTTATTGATTTATTTTT
>NC_092167.1:46898715-46933715 GCF_045791955.1 Oncorhynchus clarkii lewisi
GGTTATTAAGACTGAAGAGCCGGGTTATTAAGACTGAAGAGCCGGGTTATTAAGACTGAAGAGCCGGGTTATTAAGACTGAAGAGCCGGGTTATTAAGACTGAAGAGCCGGGTTATTAAGACTGAAGAGCCGGGTTATTAAGACCGGGTTATTAAGAAGAGCCGGGTTATTAAGACTGAAGAGCCGGGTTATTAAGACTGAAGAGCCGGGTTATTAAGACTGAAGAGCCGGGTTATTAAGACTGAAGAGCCGGGTTATTAAGACTGAAGAGCCGGGTTATTAAGACTGAAGAGCCGGGTTATTAAGACTGAAGAGCCGGGTTATTAAGACTGAAGAGCCGGGTTATTAAGACTGAAGAGCCGGGTTATTAAGACTGAAGAGCCGGGTTATTAAGACTGAAGAGCCGGGTTATTAAGACTGAAGAGCCTGAAGAGCCAGGTTATTAAGACTGAAGAGCCGGAGCCGGGTTATTAAGACTGAAGAGCCGGGTTATTAAGACTGAAGAGCCGGGTTATTAAGACTGAAGAGCCGGGTTATTAAGACTGAAGAGCCGGGTTATTAAGACTGAAGAGCCGGGTTATTAAGACTGAAGAGCAGGGTTATTAAGACTGGAGAGTCTTCCACGTACTTGTTTTTTATTTTCCACCATCATTTGCAAATAAATTCATTAAAAATACTACAATGTGATTTTCCGGATTTTATTTTCTCATTTTGTCTGTCATAGTTGAAGTGTACCTATGATGAAAATTACAGGCCTCTCTCATCTTTTTAAGTGGGAGAACTTGCACAATCGGTGGCTGACTAAATACTTTTTTGCCCCACTGTACACCCTTCTGCTACAGTCTGCTGGGTTCGTTAGGACAGACTTAAACACACCTGCAGTTGAGTAGATGAAAAGGTTTTGATGACTGGTAAATCAACTATAGGCGCTTGGGAGCAGCACAGGAAAAGTTTTTTTTTAAAAGACAGAAAATACATTTGTAACAAATTTTAAAAAATTAAAAAATAAACAAAAACTACATAAAACACAGAGGGGAAAAAAATCCTTTGTGTGAATGTATGGATGTGTGTGTAGATGCAAATACCTCAACGTCGGAGTTTCTGAGCAAATCTCTCAGAACTCTTCCGTTAGTTCTTGGAAAGCAGTACACCTGATCAAAGAACACACGGACTCACGGCGCAGGTTTTGTAGCCTTGTAGTAAGGAAAATGGCACTGCGTTCCTCTCTTCACTTTTGATCATTAAATCGTATGATTTATCTACGAGTGCATCTATCTCAGATTATTCTATTCAGATATATTATTAATAAAAGGGTTCCTCGTTTGTGAATCGCTTTCTAGTTGGTTGATGACTCAGATGTGGTGTCGGGGGAATGACTGTCTGTTCGACTGTAGACAGTAACTCAGGGTTTCATACAGATTGTAAATTCCCAGTTGTCATGGTCCCCAATGCAATGGTTAGCTTGTTTGCACCAAAATGTTTTCCTTCTTCATTGTCTATTCGTTTTGATGTTCCAATGCCCACAAAATGTATACACCTATAAACATATGAATTTACAGTCCACTTGGTTCTAATACAGTTTGAAATAGTGTAACATTGTAAGTGTTGGATTTTGAACTGAAGCAGGGAGAATCACCGCGGGTTGTATAGTGGAAAATGAATATTCTGACAGAAACTGTTTCTGCCTCTCTAATGATGACAACAAAGCCTGAGCTTCAGGACCTGTGTGATGTTCAGTTAAAGAGAGAGAGATAAAGAGAGATATCTGCTTTGATGTAGAGACACATGAAAGAGTCTCTCCCTCCAGGGTGGGTGTCCCTGTGCCATACCTCAGGACAGCAATCAGTAGAAATAGACCTCTCTCTCTCTCTCTCTCTCTCTCTCTCTCTCTCTCTCTCTCTCTCTCTCTCTCTCTCTCTCTCTCTCTCTCTCTATCTCTCTCTCTATCATATTTAAGGGCTTTATTGCATGGGAAACGTGTTAACATTTCCAAAACAAGGGAAATAGATAATAAACAAAAGTGAAATAAACAATACAAATGTTTATAGTAAACATTACACTCACAAAAGTTCCAAATGATTAAAGACATTTCAAATGTAATATTATGTGCAAATAGTTCAAGTACAAAAGGGAAATAAATATACATAAATATGGGTTGTATTTACTATGGTGTTTGTTCTTCACTGGTTGACCTTTTCTTGTGGCAACAGGTCACAAATCTTGTTGCTGTGATGGAACACTGTGGTATTTCACCCAGTAGATATGGGAGTTTATTTTATAATTCTTTGTGGATCTGTGTAATCTGAGGGAAATATGTATCTCTAATATGGTCATACATTTGATAGGAGTTTAAAAAGTGCAACTAAGTTTTCACCTCATTTTGTAGGAACCTCCCCTCTGGCGATATAGGTCGCTAGGCTGCTCATCATTACGCACACCTGTCACCATCATCACACGCACCAACGCGTCATCGGACTCACCTGGACTCGTTGATTGCCTCCCCTATATCTGTAACTTCCTCAGTTTCATTCCCGTCTCTGCATTGATGTTGTTTTGTTTCTCTTATCCAGACACTGTTCTTGTTTAGTATCATGTCTATTTATTATAAAATCATCGCCCTGTACTTGCTTTCCGTCTCTTTTCCAAGTCTGTGGTAACGGAACCGTTACAGTAATCTGAGGGAAATATGTGTCTCTAATATGGTCATACATTGAGGTTAGGTTAGGAGGTTAGGAAGTGCAGCTCAGTTTCCACCTCATTTTGTGGGCAGTGAGCACATAGCCTGTCTTCTATTGAGAGCCAGGTCTGCCTATGGCGGTCTTTCTCAATAGCAAGGCTATGCTCACAGAGTCTGTACATAGTCAAAGCTTTCCTTATGTTTGGGTCAGTCACAGTGGTCAGAGATTTTGTCACAGTGTGTACTCTCTGTTTAGGGCCAAATAGCATTCTCGTTTGTTCTGTTTTTTTTTGTTAATTCTTTCCAATGTGTCAAGTAATTATCTTTTTTGTTTTCTCATGATTTGCTTGGGTCTAATTGTGTTGCTGTCCTGGGGCTCTGCGAATGCTGTTTGTGATGGCATAAAGGCCTTTCTTGCCTTGTCTCTCAGATCGTTCACAGCTTTGTGGAAGTTACTTGTGGCACTGATGTTTAGGCCGAGGTAGGTATAGTTTTTTGTGTGCTCTAGGGCAATGGTGTCTAGATGGAATTTGTATTTGTGGTCCTGGCGACTGGACCTTTTTTGGAACACCATTATGTTTGTCTTACTGAGATGTACTGTCAGGGCCCAAGTCTGACAGAATCTGTGCAGAAGATCTAGGTGCTGCTGTAGGCCCTCATTGGTTGGTGACAGAAGCACCAGGTCATCAGCAAACAGTAGACATTTGACTTCAGATTCTAGTAGGGTGATGCCGGGTGCTGCAGACTGTTCTAGTGCCCTCGCCAAGTCATCATTATATTTGTTAAAGAGGGTGGGGCTCACACTGCATCCCTCTCTCCAACTCTGTGGATAGAAATGTGTGTTTTTGCCAATTTTAAACACACACTTGTTGTTTGTGTACATGTAAACTATAACGTCCTATGTTTTCCCCCAACACCAATTTCCGTAAATTTATATAGCAGACCCTCATGCCAAATTGAGTACAAAGCTTTTTGGATTTCAACAAAGCATGAGAAGACTTTGCCTTCGTTTTGGTTTGTTTGTTTGTCAATTAGGGTGTGCAGGGTGAATACGTGGCAGGGTGAATACGTGGCAGGGTGAATACGTGGCAGGGTGAATACGTGATTTTCATGATAATGCAGAGCATTTTCTAAGGTTGCTGTTGAAGCATATCCACGGTAGTTATTGGGCTCAAATTTGTCCCCACTTTTGTGGATTGGGGTGATCAGTCCTTGGATCCAAGTAGTGGGGAAGATGCCAGAGCTAAGGATTTCATTGAAGAGTTAAAGTATAGCAAATTGGAATATGTCGTCTGTTTATTTATTAATTTAATTGAGAATACCATCAACACCACAGGCCTTTTTGGGTTGGAGGGTTTGTATTTTGTCCTGTTGTTCATTCAATGTAATTGGAGAATCCAGTGGGTTCTGCTAGTTTTTAATTGTTCACTCTAAGATGTTTTGTTGATCATGTTGATCATGTATATGTTTTTGCTGTTTGTTCTTTGTTATATTTGTTACAATTATATTATATTGGTTAATGATAACTCTTCATGTTGTTGTTTGTTTAGTGTTTTCCAATTTTCCCAGAAGGGGTTAGATTCTATGGTTTCTTCAATTACATTGAGCTGATTTCTGACTTGCTGTTCCTCATTTTTCCGTAGTGTATTTCTGCATTGTTTTAGTGATTCACCGTAGTGAAGGTGTAGGCTCAGGTTTTCAGGGTCTCTATGTTTTTGGTTGGATAGGTTCCTCAATTCCTTTTTTAGGTTTTTGCATTCTTCATCAAACCATTTGTCATTGTTGTTCATTTTCTTAGGTTGTCTGGTTGAAATTGTTTGATTGGATAGAGAAGCTGAGAGGTCAAATTTCCTGTTTTAGGTTTTCTACTGCCGATTTTACACCTTCACTCTTGCAGGCTAAATTTGGTAAAGTATGGCACTTGCAACACCACACTTGTGGGTTTGATTCCCACGGTGGACCAGAACGTAATGTATGCACTCCCTTCTGTAAGTCTCTCTGGAAAAGAGTGACTGCTAAATGATTCAAATGGAAATTAAAAATGTGAAGGAAGTTGCCTGAAGGGGATTGAATTTGTTGTTGCATAATTGTTTTCTGGGTTCCACACTACTTTCCTTCCTTCTACAGCATTTCTTAACAGCATGCTATTTGTTCAGGCTTTGATGCCTCATGTTTGAGTATTGCTCTGTTCAAGTTATTTTGCTGTGGTCTGATAGGGGTGTCAGTGGGCTGACTGTGAACGCTCTGAGAGACTCTGGGTTGAGGTCAGTGATAAAGTAGTCTACAGTACTACTGCCAAGGGATGAGCTGTAGGTGTACCTTCCGTAGGAATCCCCAAGAAGCCTACCACGTTTTTGTTTGTTATGTCGTCGTAGGGGGGCATATTGGGGAGGGAATGCTGACCTCCAGGTAGGTGTTTGTCCCACTGTTTGCTGAGGGTGTCAGGTTCTTGTATGTTGCCACAGACTGGTACATGTCCCTGGGTCTGGATATCTCCCAGTCTTGAATGGAGAAGGTGTCTTCATTAAAGTATGGGGATTCTAGTGGGGGAATATACTGTATGTAGCACACAAAATACAATTTTTCTCTGTTGAGATCATTTCCTTATTAATTTCTAGACAGATATAAAATGTTCCTGTTTTGAATAATTTAATAGAGTGGGTTAGGTCTGCTCTATACCAAATTAGCATACCCCCTGAGTCTCTTCCCTGTTTCACACCTGGTGGTTTGGTTCATGGGACTACCAGCTCTCTGTAACCTAGAGGGAAACCACTAGGTCCGTCTCCTCTATACCATGTTTCACACCTGGTGGTTTGGTGGATGGGACTACCAGCTCTCTGTAACCTGGAGGACAACCAGTAGGCCCGTCTCCTCTATACCAGGTGTCACACCTGGTGGTTTGGTGGATGGGACTACCAGCTCTCTGTAACCTGGAGGACAACCAGTAGGTTCGTCTCCTCTATACCAGGTTTCTTTTAGGATGACAATGTCGGTATTTCTGATTTCTTTGGTGAAGTCTGAGTTCCTGCTCTTTAGACCAATGGCAGATGACCTCAGACCTTGTGTATTACAGGAGGAGATAGTAAAAGCTTTGTGTTCCATAGTGACCCGTGTTGATATTTGTGTTGTTATTTGTGTTGATATTTGTGTTGATATTTGTGTTGATATTTGTGTTGATATTTGTGTTGTTATTTGTGTTGTTATTTGTGTTGTTATTTGTGTTGATATTTGTGTTGTTATTTGTGTTGATATTTGTGTGGTTTAGGCCTGGACCATTAGGTGTATGCCTCATAGGGCTCAGGTGGGTGTATTAGTGGGGGCTCAGGTAGGTGTATTAGTGGAGGATCAGGTAGGTGTATTAGTGGGGGCTCAGTTGGGTGTATTAGTGGGAACTCAGGTGGGTGTATTAGTGGGGGCTCGGATGGGTGTGTTAGTGGGGGCTCAGGTGGGTGTATTAGTGGGGGCTCAGGTGGGTGTATTAGTGGGGGCTCAGTTGGGTGTATTAGTGGGGGCTCAGTTGGGTGTATTAGTGGGGGCTCAGGTGGGTGTATTAGTGGGGGCTCAGTTGGGTGTATTAGTGGGAACTCAGGTGGGTGTATTAGTGGGGGCTCGGGTGGGTGTATTAGTGGGGGCTCAGGTGGGTGTATTAGTGGGGCCCGGATGGGTGTGTTAGTGGGGGCTCGGGTGGGTATACTAGTGGGGGCTCAGGTGGGTGTATTAGTGGGGGCTCAGTTGGGTGTATTAGTGGGGGCTCAGTTGGGTGTATTAGTGGGGGCTCAGGTGGGTGTATTAGTGGGGGCTCAGTTGGGTGTATTAGTGGGAACTCAGGTGGGTGTATTAGTGGTGGCTCGGGTGGGTGTATTAGTGGGGGCTCAGTTGGGTGTATTAGTGGGGCCCGGATGGGTGTGTTAGTGGGGGCTCGGGTGGGTATACTAGTGGGGGCTCAGGTGGGTGTATTAGTGGGGGCTCAGTTGGGTGTATTAGTGGGGGCTCAGGTGGGTGTATTAGTGGGGGCTCAGGTGGGTGTATTAGTGGGGGCTCAGGTGGGTGTATTAGTGGGGGCTCGGGTGGGTGTATTAGTGGGGGCTCAGGTGGGTGTATTGTGGGGGATCAGGTAGGTGTATTACTGGGGGCTCGGCCTGTTGCTCTGCTCATGTGTGTGGCTGTCATTTTGATGTCCTTGCTGCAACTGTGAGGGGCATGGGGGGGGGGGGGTGCAGAAGGGGCATAAGACTGATTTGGTGGGGCCTATATATGGAAATGCTTGCATTCACCCGCTGTATGGTGGCAGGGTGAAAGTATTTTCATTGTGGCAGGGTGGAGATTGTACGTTGTGGAAAGTGGGAAAAGCTTTTTCAATCACTCTCTTGCTTGCTGTGGCCACCCTTTAATGCTGGGCTCTCAGGTCGTTTGTGCCCGTGTGTATTATGATGTGACTGCGGGTCCCTAGGCGGTCCTCTGACTGCAGATCCAAGGCCTGGTGTTCGGACAACACACTTGGTGTTTTGTAAAATGTTTCCTCTAGTCAATGTATTTCCCATCTAAGTAAATGAGGAGGACTACCACTTGAGTGTGTCCTCAGTGGGTGATGGGGGTGTTGTCAGGAGAGCTATACGATGGGCTGACAGGGGGGGGGGGTGCCAGGATGGGGAGTCTGCTGGGTTGGTGGATCCTGCCTTATCGGTCCTGCAGTGGTGTTAAGGCTATGGTCGGGGTCTGAAGTGGGCTGTTCTCTCTCTCGTCATCCTGTTTTGTTTTTACTCCTCTTCTGTCCTCCAGGGAGTGTGGCAAATATTTTTTTAATATATTTTTTTGTTTTTATTTCACCTTTATTTAACCAGGTAGGCAAGTTGAGAACAAGCTCTCATTTACAATTGCGACCTGGCCAAGATAAAGCAAAGCTGTTCGACACATACAACGACACAGAGTTACACATGGAGTAAAACAAACATACAGTCAATAATACAGTAGAAAAATAAGTCTATATACAATGTGAGCAAATGAGGTGAGATAAGGGAGGTTAAGGCAAAAAAAGGCCATGGTGGCGAAGTAAAAGCAATATAGCAAATAAAACACTGGAATGGTAGATTTGCAGTGGAAGAAAGTGCAAAGTAGAGATAGAAATAATGGGGCGCAAAGGAGCAAAAATTATTAAATAAATACAGTAGGGGGAGAGGTAGTTGTTTGGGCTAAATTATAGATGGGCTATGTACATGTGCAGTAATCTGTGAGCTGCACTGACAGCTGGTGCTTAAAGCTAGTGAGGGAGATAAGTGTTTCCAGTTTCAGAGATTTTTGTAGTTCGTACCAGTCATTGGCAGCAGAGAACTGGAAGGAGAGGCTGCCAAAGGAAGAATTGGTTTTGGGAGTGACCAGAGAGATATACCTGCTGGAGCGTGTGCTACAGGCGGGTGCTGCTATGGTGACCAGCGAGCTGAGATAAGAGGGGACTTTACCTAGCAGGGTCTTGTAGATGATTTTACAAGGGTATGTTTGGCAGCATGAGTGAAGGATGCTTTGTTGCGAAATAGGAAGCCAATTCTAGATTTCACTTTGGATTGGAGATGTTTTATATGAGTCTGGAAGCAGAGTTTACAGTCTAACCAGACACCTAGGTATTTGTAGTAGTCCACATATTCTAAGTCAGAACTGTACAGTAGTGATGTTGGACGGGCGGGCAGGTGCAGGCAGCGATCGGTTGAAGAGCATGCATTTAGTTTTACTTGTATTTAAGAGCAATTGGAGGCCACGGAAGGAGAGTTGTATGGGATTGAAGTTCGTCTGGAGAGTTGTTAACACAGTGTCCAAAGAAGTGCCAGAAGTATATAGAATGGTGTCGTCTGCGTAGAGGTGGATCAGAGACTAACCAGCAGGAAGAGCGACATCATTGATGTATACAGAGAAGAGAGTCGGTCCAAGAATTGAACCCTGTGGCACCCCCATAGAGACTGCCAGAGGTCCAGACAACAGGCCCTCCGATTTGCCACACTGAACTCTATCAGAGAAGTAGTTGGTGAACCAGGCGAGGCAATCATTTGAGAAACCAAGGCTATCGAGTCTGCCGATGAGGATGTGGTGATTGACAGAGTCGAAAGCCTTGGCCAGGTCAATGAATACGGCTGCACAGTAGTGTTTCTTATCTATGGCGGTTAAGATATTGTTTAGGACCTTGAGCGTGGCTAAGGTGCACCCATGACCAGCTCTTGTACCCAGATTGCATAGTGGAGAAGGTATGGTGGGATTCGAAATGGTCGATAATCTGCTTGTTGACTTGGCTTTCGAAGACCTTAGAAAGGCAGGGTAGGATAAACATAGGTCTGTAGCAGTTTGGGTCAAGAGTGTCCCCCCCTTTGAAGATGACCGCAGCGGTTTTCCAATCTTTGGGAATCTCAGACGACACGAAAGAGAGGTTGAACAGGCTAGTAATAGGGGTTGCAACAATTTCGGCAGATAATTTTAGAAATAATGGGTCCAGAATGATTTGTAGGGGTCCAGATTTTTCAGCTCTTTCAGGACATCCATCCATAAACCAGGATTCAGACACAGCTGACTGGATTTGGGAGAAGGAGACATGGGGAAGGCTTGGGCGAGTTGCTGTGGGGAGTGCAGTGCTATTAACCGGGGTAGGGGTAGCCAGGTGGAAAGCATGGCCAGCCGTAGAAAATGCATATTGAAATTATCAATTCTCAATTTTGACAGCGTTTGACAGTGATGAGTGAGGGTCGTTTGACCGCTGACCCATTACGGATGCAGGCAATGAGGCAGTGATCGCTGACATCTTGGTTGAAAACAGCAGAGGTGTATTTAGAGGGCAAGTTGGTTAGGATGATATCTATGAGGGTGCCCGTGTTTACGGCTTTGGGGTGGTACCTGGTAGGTTCATTGATAATTTGTGTGAGATTGAGGGCATCAAGCTTAGATTGTAGGATGGCTGGGGTGTTAAGCATGTTCCAGTTTAGGTCGCCTAGCAGCATGAGCTCTGAAGATATATGGGGGGCAATAAGTTCACAAATGGTGTCCAGAGCACAGCTGGGGGCAGAGGGTGGTCTATAGCAGGCGGCAACAGGGAGAGACTTGTTTTTAGAGAGGTGGATTTTTAAAAGTAGAAGTTCAAATTGTTTGGGTACAAACCTGGATAGCAGGACAGAACTCTGCAGGCCATCTTTGCAGTAGATTACAACACCGCCCCCTTTGGCCGTTCTATCTTGTCTGAAAATGTTGTAGTTTGGGATGGAGGTTTCAGAATCTTCCTAAACCAGGATTCAGACACAGCTAGAACATCCGGGTTGGCAGAGTGTGCTAAAGAAGTGAATAAAACAAACTTAGGCAGGAGGCTTCTAATGTTAACATTCATGAAACCAAGGCTATTACGGTTACAGAAGTCATCAAAAGAGAGCGCCTGGGGAATAGGAGTGGAGCCAGGCACTGCAGGGCCTGGATTCACCTCTACATCACCAGAGGAACAGAGGAGGAGTACGATAAGGGTACAGCTAAAAGCTTTGAGAATTGATCGTCTAGAACATCTGGAACAGAGAGTAAAAGGAGGTTTCTGGGGGCGATAAAATAGCTTCAAGGTATAATGTACAGACAAAGGTATGGTAGGATGTGAATACAGTGGAGGTAAACCTAGGCATTGAGTGATGATGAGAGAGATATTGTCTCTAGAAACATTATTGAAACCAGGAGATGTCATCGCATGTGTGGGTGGTGAAACTAATAGGTTGGATAAGGTATAGTGAGCAGGACTAGAGGCTCTACAGTGAAATAAGCCAATAAACACTAACCAGAACAGCAATGGACAAGGCATATTGACATTAAGGAAAGGCATGCTTAGTCGAGTCATCATAAGGGTTCAGTGAGTAGTGAGGTTGGTTGGGGTAACGGCGATTCAGACAGCTAGCCGGGCCATCGGTGGCAAGCTAGCATAGGATGGAGGTCTGTTATTAGCCACCTCGTGCGTTTCGGTCGGTATATTAGTGGGGTTCCGTGTGGTAGAGGGGATCAATCCGATTGGCATAATAGATATAGTTATAGTGACCCAAGAACAATTGTTTGATAGATCTATTCAGATAGCAGCCGATAAGACAGCTAACGATTAGCGGGCCGCAGATGGGCGTTCAGGTAACGTTGCGACGGAGGGGCAAGTTAGATAACTCCCTCGAGCAGATAACGTCGGTAGTCCAGTCGTGAAGGCCCGGTGGGGCTCCGCATCGGCAGTAAAACAGGTCCGGAGAGGTGATTGTAGCCCAGGAGTGGCTGATGGAACTCTTCAGCTGGCTAGCTCCGGAAAAATGTATGTTTGCTCCGGAATCGACGTAAGCCAAAAGTCACACGGATAGCAGATAGCTAGCTGCGATATCCGGTTGTAAATGTCCAGAGCTTTCAGTTGAAATCCGGGGATATGGAGAGAAAAATAGGTCCGGTACGTTCTGGTCTGAGTCGCGTTATATAAAACTGGCGATAGCTTTTCGAGCTAAAGGATAGCTGATGACCGCAAACCGTTGTTAGCTGAATACTAACGTTAGGCAGTAGCTTTTGGCTTCTGGCTAGCTTCTATTGTGGATATTCTTTTTTCTTTTTCTTTTTTTTAATTGGTGAGGCGGGTTGCAGGAGAGTGTTTTGAAGTAGATTTTTGGAAAATGCGAAGAAAGATGTAAATATATATATATACACGGGACACGACAAGACGGGGGGGGACAAAGTACGTCTGACTGCTATGCCATCTTGGAAGATGTTGTGCGTGCATATGTGTGCCTATGTGAATGGTTGCGTGTGTGTGTGTGTGTGATGATTGACATACAGACTACACACTGAATGCCTACAAAATGTACAGTTATGGCTCAATGCTATATTGAAACATATGTCCTATGTATATTGTGTCATTGAACGTTGGTCACCTCATATTCCAGCCTGGTCTCATAGACTAGATGTAACATAGTAAATATACATCTGGGACACTCAAATTACTATGATATGTTACGTTTTGTATGGCTACATAAGACAGATGGTTACTTAAGGCAGAAACTAAAGTAGGGTGTTGGGGTTATGAGTTTGAATTCATCATGGATAACATTATACTGCTTACTACTTTTTAGCTACTTTGCAACTTATTAGCATGTTAGCTAACCCTTACCCTAGCCCTAACCTTATCCCTTATAGCTAACCCTTACCCTAGCCCTAACCTTATCCCTTATAGCTAACCCTTACCCTAGCCCTAACCTTATCCCTTATAGCTAACCCTTACCCTAGCCCTAACCTTATCCCTTATAGCTAACCCTTACCCTAGCCCTAACCTTATCCCTTATAGCTAACCCTTACCCTAGCCCTAACCTTATCCCTTAAAGATAACCCTTACCCTAGCCCTAACCTTATCCCTTATAGATAACCCTTACCCTAGCCCTAACCTTATCCCTTATAGATAACCCTTACCCTAGCCCTAACCTTATCCCTTATAGATAACCCTTACCCTAGCCCTAACCTTATCCCTTACACTTAACCCTTACCTTAAACCTTTAACTTTACTCCTTAACTGTAACCCCTATCCTTAACCCCTAACCTTAACCCCTAACCTTAATCCATATCCTAACAAATTGTATATTTTGCAAATCAGTCACATTTTGCAACATAAAATATGAATTGTAATTTGTAACATATCATATGAAATGGGTCATGGACATCCACAAATTAATACATACCTTACCGAAACTTTTATTTAATTTGGAGCAGGTTGAAACATTTGGAAGCTCACGGTGTGGCCGAGAGTCACAATCCAATGGAAAAACAGACATTGATGATCCTGTCATCCAAGCCCCAAAGCAACAGGCGGTACTAATTAATAATTTGACTTTTCTAGTAAATACCGGGTATACTGGGTATTTCTGCTACTGAGCGGTAGCCTATAGAGGCCTTTTGTGGACTGCTTTCGTGTTGTGAAAATACAGATGGGGAAATGAAGACAAAGAGGGACTGAACAGATAGAGAGAGAGAAACATGTTAGACACAGCAAGAGGGTGAGACAGGCACAACAGATCACCTCTCCCTGTCCCTATGATTGGTCGTGAGCTGAATCCTAATTATCCTACTGACTGGTCTACACCATCTCATCGACAACAGAGTGGATCCATCTAGTTACTATGGCTACACAGGAACCATCACCACGTAGGAACGAACACATCCCATTTTCACATCGACGGCGCTGTAGTGGAGCGGGTCGAGAGTTTCAAATTCCTTGGTGTCCACATCCCCAACAAACTATCATGGTGCAAACACACCAAAACAGTCGTGAAGAGAGAACAACGACACCTTTTCCCCCTCAGGAGACTGAAAAGATTTGGCATGGGTCCCCAGATCCTCAAAAAGTTCTACAGTTGCACCATCGAGAGCATCCTGGCTGGTTGCCTCACCACCTGGTATGGCAACTGCTCGGCATCCAACCGTAAGGCGCTACAGAGGGTAGTGCGTACGGCGCAGTACATCACTGGGGCCAAGCTTCGTGCCATCCAGTACCTCAATACTAGGCAGTGTCAGAGGAAGGCCCAAAATAATTGTCAAAGACTCCAGTCACCCAAGTCATAGACTGTTCTCTCTGCCACCACACAAAAAGCAGTTCCAGAGCACAAACTCTAGGTCCAAAAGACCCCTTAACAGCTTCTACCCCCAAGCCATAAGACTGCTGAACAATTAATCGAATGGCAACCCAGACTCTATTTACATTGACACCCCCCTACCCCTACCTACATTAAATATTACCTCAACTAACCTGTACCCCCGGGGGTGGCAGGTAGCCTAGTGGTTAGAGCGTTGGACTAGTAACCAAAAGGTTGCAAGTTTCAAATCCCCGAGCTGACAAGGTACAAACCTGTCGTTCTGCCCCTGAAGAGGCAGTTAACCCACTGTTCCTAGGCCGTTATTGAAAATAAGAATTTGTTCTTGACTGACTTGCCTAGTTAAATTAAATAAACATTGACTCAGTACTGGTACCCCCTTTATATAGCCTTGTTTTTGTATTGTGTTAATTTTTATTTAACAAATGACTTTAGTTTATTAAGTAAATATTTTCTTAACTCTATTTCTTGAACATAATTGTTGGTTAAGGGCTTGTAATTGATGCACAGTCTCATCTACTTCCTCTTTCTTTCTCTCTGTCTATCACTTTATTCTCTCATCTCTCTCTTTCTCTCTCTCTGTCTTTCTCTCTTTCTCTCTCTCTGTCTATCACTTTATTCTCTTTCTCTCTCCCTCCCCCCCTCTCTCTTTCTCTCTCTCTCTCTCTCTCTCTCTCTTCACAAGCCTCTTCACAAGCCCCTTCTAACTGGACTAGTTGTGTTAACAGTTCTGGCTTTTCCACAATTTTACAAGGTACACAGATCTGAAGTACAACATAATTAACTTATGAATAGATTATAGTTACACGCAGCAGGTGTATGCAAAAATAATGTGACCTATATACATTCATATTTCAGAAATGGTGTGGATCACATCTAAACTTCCCTCTGTACGTATTTGGAAAAGTTCTAATTTGCTTTTTTAATTCTTCTCAATCATTTTGAATTTGAGATCAAATATTTCATATTAGGCAACAGTACAGAACGTCAACTTTTACTTCAAGGATATTATCAGACATATCTGTTTAGACATTCAGAAATGAAAGCACTTAATGTTTTTAGTCCTTCCCCATTTGAAGAAGGCATAGGTACTGTTTTAGGACAAATTCACTTACAGGGTATTATTAAAGTAGTTGAAAGTTTAGTGTTTGGTCTCATATTCCTTGCACGCAATGACTACATCAAGTTTGTGACATTTGCAGTGTGTTTTGGTTGTGTTTTAGGTCATGGTTTGCTCCATAGTAACTGAATGGTGAGCCAATTTCTTTCCAAGTGAGTAGATAAGATGGTTCTGACATCTGATAATGCCATGATTAAGAAAAATCATGAATGAATAATGATTCATTATGAGTAAGAAAGTGACTACAACAAAACATGCCTCCCTCCCACCATTACCAATAACAGGGGAGGTTAGCATTTTTTGGGGAGGCAGGATCTTTGTGCCCCTGAAACCTTCTCATTATCCATAATCATGGTAGCATCTTCATTAATGTAGAAGGGTTCAGAAACATCTTCAGGTTTGACTTACAATAAAATGTACTCTAAAATGGCAATAATATTAACTCTAATAGTTATAATTCACCATTCACTTCCTATTGGGCAAAACATAATCCAAAACACTAAAACCCACAAAGAATATCATAATCAAACAAAACAACAAGTTTGTGTGCTAGGAATATAGGGACCAAATATTAAACTTTGCACTACTTTAATACACTATTAGTGAATTTGTCCAAATACTTATGTCTTCTTCAAATGGGGGGACTAGATGCATGAAGTGCTTTCATTTCTAAAAGGTTAAATAAATATTTATGAAAATGCACCTCATATAAAAGCTGACATTTTGCATAATATGAAACGTCCTCAAATCTAAAACGATGAAACATAGAGCCAAACTGACCATTGTAGCTTCGCTGTACAAATATATACAGTATGGAGAGGACTGTTGAAATATACACATTTCTTAGTTTACTAAAGATAAGAGATACCACTTTTCTTTTACTAGGCAAGTCATTTAAGAACAACTTCTTAATTTTAAATGATGGCCTAGGAACAGTGGGTTAACTGCCTTGTTCAGGGGCAGAACGACAGATTTGTACCTTGTCAGCTCGGGGGAATTGATCTTGCAACCTTTCGGTTACTGGCCCAACGCTCTAACCACTAGGCTACGCTTTTAACACTGAGAGCTGTTAGGTCTACACTGTACAGATGGAACAAGCTGTGGGGAGATATTATGGACTTCACTGTTCTACCTCTATCTTTCATCTCTCTCTCTCACACACACACACACATACACATACACACACACATACACACACATCTTTCTCTGTGTGACATGTGACAACACTTCACAGCTGTCTCAAAGGCCCTTTCTACGCAGAGATGATTTGCACAGTGGCTGTCACACACCAGGATGTATGGACGGGACACACTCCCAAAACACATGGGAAAATGTCGCTGCTGCCACATTATCTGTCACACTACAATTACATAAACATATGGCGAGGATATGAGGCGCGACTTTCACTGAAATAAGTCTCTGAAAATGTTGCTAAATATATCAGGATGACAGAGTTGATTAATGTACAGTATTGTGTGAGTAGGAAGTTTTTAACAATACGAGACCTGAGAGTAGAAACTCAAAAGTAGCATAATAGTGATATACATGTTTGTTTTTTCCGCCACTTCCTGAATCACACTGAAATGGAATTGTTGCACAGAACCACCTGTAGGTAGACAAAGATCTATCCTCTCAACTAAAAGACTTACCAACTTTAGGGACCCTATGACAAAACCAACTACTTCTCTGGCTTATTGACCCTCATTGGTCAATTCATTAGCCAACAGCGCATGCTCTTACTTCAGTATTAAGGTTCCTTTGGCTGTGACCTGCAGCACCCTCTTGCAATGTAGCAGTCTATATGCTAACATCCCTCATCAGGGCGGCCAAGAGGCCCCTCAAGTTCTACCTCAACGAACATCCCCCTTAATGCTCCACCCAGCACCAATTGTATTGTGGACTTGGCTGAACTGGTACTAACCTCCAACTATTTTCTCTTCAGAGGAGTTTTTTTCCTCCAGACCAAAGGGACAGCGATGGGGAGCACTATGGCTCCTAATTATACTAACCTATATCTAGCAATGTTTTTTTTTAAAACAGGTGGTGCTGAATCCAGACCTTAACTCTTTTCTTCGTAGATATTTGGATGACATTTTCGTGATCTATACAGGGACCCAGGAATAACTTTTGGAATTCCTTCTAAACTCTATGAATGAACACCTTTGTTTCACCGTTAACTATGACCTATCACTAATCAGTTTTCTCCATGTGTTGGTCAATAAGCACAAAACATCCCTCTCTACAGATCTCTATAGGAAACCTATGGACAGGAATACTCTCCTTAGAGGTGACAGCTTTCATCCGCGTCCACTTATTAAAAGTCTCCCTATAAGTCAATTCAGTCGCATCAGAAGAATATGCAGCTTTGATGCGTCTTGCCAGAAACAGACCGCGGACTTCACACAAAAGTTTGATGAAAGGGGGAACAAAGACAATTGGGTAAAACGTGCCCAGTGATCGTTTTGAAGGTTTAACACTGTTGGAAAGACTTCAACCAAAAGTCAAAGAAATAGCAGAATCCCATCATGCTTCACTCAATACTCACCATAGGGAAAGGACATTTAAGGACATTATCAGGAAGCACTGGTACATTATTGATACTAACCCACAATTGAAACCCATTTTTAAACATCCCCCATGTATAGTCTTTAGAAGAACCACAAACGTAAGAGACATTGTGGTTAAATCTGATTTATCCACCAGAGAAAAGGGAAACTTTCTTGGACAAGGTTCCGGAAGGTTCCGGAAGGTAATTACAAATGCGGCAAATGTGCCCAATGCAGCATTTACGTACGAATGCAACTAATTTACTCACCCCAGCACAGGACTAACACTTAAGATCAAAGGCCTGATTACCTGCCTGTCCACCGATCTTATTTACATGTTGAAATGTCCTTGTGGTCTGTTTTACGTATGGAAATCAGTGAGAACCGCAGCAATATACAAGTGAGACAAAAAAAAAATCTGGTTGCTATTCTCTGAGATACATTGGAATAGAAATGGTGAAAATGTCATGCAGGGGAGGGGACATTGAGAGGAAACGTCTTCAAAGGGAATATTTTGGGATCCAGTGAACACACTGTCTCCTCTTGGCCATAACGAGGAGTTCGACTTGAAACCGTTTTTATAGTTTCAAAATGTCCAAATTATTACTTTATTTTTATTTGAATTTAATATTGTACAGTTGAAGTCGAAGGTTTACTTACACTTAGGTTGGAGTCATTAAAACTCGTTTTTCAACCACTCCACAAGTTTCTTGTTAACAAACTATAGTTTTGGCAAGTCGGTTAGGTCATCTACTTTGTGCATGACATAAGTAGTTTTTCCAACAATTGTTTGCAGACAGATTATTTCACTTATAATTCACTGTATCACAATTCCAGTGGGTCAGAAGTTTACATACACTAAATTGACTGTACCTTTACACAGCTTGGAAAATTCCCCAAAATTATGTCATGGCTTTAGAAGCTTCTGATATGTCAATTGACATCATTTGAGTCAATTGGAGGTGTACCTGTGGATGCATTTCAAGGGCTACCTTCAAAATCAGTGTCTCTTTGCTTGACATCATGGGAAAATCTAAAGAAATCAGCCAAGACCTCAGAATAAAAATTGTAGACCTCCACAAGTCTGGTTCATCCTTGGGAGCAATTTCCAAACGCCTGAAGGTACCACGTTTATCTGTACAAACAATAGTACACAAGTATAAACACCATGGGACCATGCAGTCTCCTAGCACTTTGAGTTTGAAAGGATAC
Source organism: Oncorhynchus clarkii lewisi (assembly GCF_045791955.1). Classification (NCBI taxonomy): domain Eukaryota; kingdom Metazoa; phylum Chordata; class Actinopteri; order Salmoniformes; family Salmonidae; genus Oncorhynchus; species Oncorhynchus clarkii. Next base: position 46,916,875 of record NC_092167.1, read on the forward strand.
AATGACAATGAAGGAGAAGTCCAGACTGTCAGCTTTAATTTGAGGGTATTTTCATACATATCGGATGAACCGTTTAGAAATTATAGAAGCTTTTGTACATAGACCCCCCCCCCCCCCCCATTTTCAGGCATCAAAAAACACTGGACAGTTTAACATAATGTAGAATAAAGTAGTCATTCTTAATATTTGGTCGCATATCCTTTGCATGCAATGACTGCTTCAAGTCAGTGATACATTGACATCACCAGACGCTGGGAATCTTCCCTGGTGATGCTCTGCCAGGCCTGTACCGCAGCCATCTTCAATTCCTGCTTGTTTCGGGGACTTATTGCCTTCAGGCTCCTCTTTAGCATGTAAAATGCATGTTCAATTGGATTCAGATCCGGTGTTTGACTCGGCCAGTCAAGGTTTTTACACTTTTTGGCCATCAAAACCGCCTTCGTTGCTCTAGCAGTATGTTTAGGGTCATTGTCTTGTTGCATGATGAAGTGCCGTCCAATGAGTTGGGAGGCATTTGGTTTTGTCTGAGCAGATAAAATATTTCAGTAGACTTCAGAATTCATTGTTCTACTTCTGTCTGCAGTCACATCATCGATGCAGACAAGTGAGCCTGTTCCATGGGTAAGCCATACAGGCCCAAGACATAACACCCCCTCTACCATGTTTCACGGATGAGGTGGTATGCTTTGGATCATGAGCATGTCTTTTTTTTCTCCACACTTTCCTCATTGATCTTGACACATCTACCCCTGCATCCAGGAGAGTGTTTCTGATCTGTTGGGCTGTTGTCAGGGGGGTTTCTACACCATGGTGAGTATTCTCCTGTCATCCACTACAGTGGTCTTCCTCAGTCTACTGGGTCTTTTGACATAATTTGAGTTCACCGGTAGTTTTTTTCTTGTTAATGATAAACCAAACTGTTGACTTGGGGATGCCCAGGGTTTTTGAAATGTTCCTGATTGATTGATTTTCATTTCTGAGCCTTATGGACGGCCATCTTCATTTGCATCGACACTGCTGTCTTCCTCATGTTGCCACACCCCAACGACAACCTCCAAAGGCAATAGCAAAGTCTAGAATCAATACTATTCATCAACAGCTCTCCTGCATTAACAAACGAAAACACCTGCCTAACGACACACATCTGTGAAGCCAATTCAACAAATACTTGTAGTAACATGTACAAAAGGTGCTGTCATTTCTAAACGGCTCATCCAATATGTATGAAAATACCCTCAAATTAAAGCTGACAGTCTGCAGTTCACCCTCATTGTCATTGTATCCTTTCAAACTCAAAGTTCTAGAGTATAGAACCAAAATAACACAAAATGGTCACTGTCCAATGAATAATGGTGCTCACTGTATACAGTGCCTTGCGAAAGTATTCGGCCCCCTTGAACTTTGCGATGTATTGTATGTATTCACCCCCTTTGCTATGAAGCCCCTAAATAAGATCTGGTGCAACCAATTACCTTCAGGAGTCACATAATTAGTTAAATAAATTCCACATGTGTGCAATCTAAGTGTCACATGATCTGTCACGTGATCTCAATAAATATATACAGTGGGGATAACAAGTATTTGATACACAGACGATTTTACAGGTTTTCCTACTTACAAAGCATGTCTGTAATTTTTTATCAAAGGTACACTTCAACTGTGAGAGACGGAATCTAAATCCAGAAAAAAAATCCAGAAAATCGCATTGTATGATTTTTAAGTAATTAATTTGCATTTTATTGCATGACATAAGTATTTGATCACCTATCAACCAGTAAGAATTCTGGCTCTCACTGACCTGTTAGTTGTGCTTTTTAAGAAGCCCTCCTGTTCTCCACTCATTACCTGTATTAACTGCACCTGTTTGAACTTGTTACCTGTATAAAAGACACCTGTCCACACACTCAATCAAACAGACTCCAACCTCTCCACAATGGCCAAGAACAGAGAGCTGTGTAAGGACATCAGGGATACAATTGTAGACCTGCACAAGGCTGGGATGGGCTACAGGACAATAGGCAAGCAGCTTGGTGAGAAGGCAACAACTGTTGGAGCAATTATTAGAAAATGGAAGAAGTTCAAGATGACGGTCAATCACCCTCGGTCTGGGGCTCCATGCAAGATCTCACCTCGTGGGGCATCAATGATCATGAGGAAGGTGAGGGATCAACCCAGAACTACACGGCAGGACCTGGTCAATGACCTGAAGAGAGCTGGGACCACAGTCTCAAAGAAAACCATTAGTAACACACTACGCTGTCATGGATTAAAATCCTGCAGCGCATGCAAGGTCCCCCTGCTCAAGCCAGCTCATGTCCAGGCCCGTCTGAAGTTTGCCAATGACCATCTGGATGATCCAGAGGAGGAATGGGAGAAGGTCATGTGGTCTGATGAGACAAAAATAGAGCTTTTTGGTCTAAACTCCACTCGCCGTGTTTGCAGGAAGAAGAAGGATGAGTACAACCCCAAGAACACCATCCCCCCCGTGAAGCATGGAGGTGGAAACATCATTATTTGGGGATGCTTTTCTGCAAAGGCGGCAGGACGACTGCACCATATTGAGGAGCGGATGGATGGGGCCATGTATCACGAGAACTTGGCCAACAACCTCCTTCCCTCAGTAAGAGCATTGAAGATGGGTTGTGGCTGGGTCTTCCAGCATGACATCAACCCGAAACACACAGCCAGGGCAACTAAGAAGTGGCTCCGTAAGAAGCATCTCAAGGTCCTGGAGTGGCCTAGCCAGTCTCCAGAGCTGAACCCAATAGAACCCAATAGAAAATATTTGAAGGGAGCTGAAAGTTGCCCAGCGACAGCCCCGAAACCTGAAGGATCTGGAGAAGGTCTGTATAGAGGAGTGGGCCAAAATCCCTGCTGCAGTGTGTGCAAACCTGGTCAAGAACTACAGGAAACGTATGATCTCTGTAATTGCAAACAAAAGTTTCTGTACCAAATATTAAGTTCTGCTTTTCTGATGTATCAAATACTTATGTCATGCAATAAAATGAAAATGAATTTCTTAAAAATCATACAATGTGATTTTCTGGATTTTTGTTTTAGATTCCATCTCTCACAGTTGAAGAGTACCTATGATAAAACATTACAGACCTCTACATGCTTTGTAAGTAGGAAAACCTGTACAATTGGCAGTGTGTCAAATACTTGTTCTCCCCACTGTATATACACCTGTTCTGAAAGGCCCCAGAGTCTGCAACACCACTAAGCAAGGAGCACCACCAAGCAAGCGGCACCATGAAGACCAGGGAACTCTCAAAACAGGTAAAGGATAAAGATGTGGAGAAGTACAGATCATTGTTGGGATATAAAAAAATATCAGAAACTTTGAACATCCCACGGAGAACCATTAAATCCATTATATGGCACCATAGCACACCTGCCAAGAGAGGGCCGTCCAACTAACCTCACAGACCAGGCAATGAGGGCATTAATCAGAGAGGCAACAAAGAGACCAAAGATAACCCTGACGGAGCTGCAAAGCTCTATAGAGGAGATTGGAGTATCTGTCCATAGGACCACTTTAAGCCGTACACTCCACAGAGCTGGGCTTTACAGAAGAGTGTCGAGAAAAAAGCCATTGTTTAAAGAAAAAAATAAACAAACACATCTGATGTTCACCAAAAGGCATGTGGGTGCCTCCCCAAACATATGGAAGAAGGTACTCTGGTCAAATGAGACTAAAATGGAGCTTTTTGGCCATCAAGGAAAACACTATGTCTGGCGCAAAAAAATAAACAAAGATACTTCACCTCAAGAATACCATCATGCTGTGGGGATGTTTTTCATCGGCAGGGATTGGGAGGAATGATGGATGGAATTGAAGGAATGATGGATGGCGCTAAATACAGGGAAATTCTTGAGGGAAACCTGTTTCAGTCTTCCAGAGGTTTGAGACTGGGACGGAGGTTCACCTTCCAGCAGGACAATGGCCCTAAGCATACTGCTAAAGCAACACTCGAGTGGTTTAAGGGGAAACATTTAAATGTCGTGGAATGGCCTAGTCAAAGGCCAGACCTCAATCCAATTGAGAATCTGTGGTATGACTTAAAGATTGCTGTACACCAGAGGAACCCATCCAACTTGAAGGAGCTGGAGCAGTTTTGCCTTGTAGAATGGGCGAAAATCCCAGTGTCTAGATGTGCCAAGTTTATAGAGACATACCTCAAGAGACTTGCAGCTGTAATTGTTGTAAAAGCTGGCTCTACAAAGTACTGACTTTGGGGGGGGTGAATAGTTATGCACGCTCAAGTTTTCTGTTTTTTTGTCCTATTTCTTGTTTGTTTCACTACCGACCTGTAGCACTCACATCTGTATCCATGAAGTGCTTTTAAAGGCTGGTCATGGCTCACATCAACAGCATCATTCCAGAAACTATAGACCCACTCCAATTCGCATACCGCCCCAACAGATGATGCAGTCTCTATTGCACTCCACACTGCTCTTTCCCTCCTGGACAAAAGGATCACCTACATGAGAATGCTGTTCTTTGACTACAGCTCAGCGTTCAGCACCATAGTGCCATCAAAGCTCTTCACTAAGCTAAGGACCCTGGGACTAAACACCTGCCTCTGCAACTGGATCCTGGAATTCATGACGGGCCGCCCCCAGGTATTAAGGGTAGGCAACAACCTATCTACCACACTGATCCTGAACACAGGGGGCCCTCGGGTGCGTTCTCAGTCCCCTCCTGTTTTTAGAGACAAATTTCTTGCCATCCAGGACCTCAATACCAGGTGGTGTCAGAGGATTTAATTTGGATCTCTGTTAGTCCCCATTTGGACAAATCTTCCAAGAGTCCTTAAACATTAAAATACAATTTATAATACAAACACATTTTCACATATAACACACTATTACAAACATGCACAATATACTAACATAATGAGCCAATAAATTCTCAATCTAAAAGATTCTTCATCTACTATAGTCCCACAACATTTCTATGTATTATATTTAAATCGTTTAAATGTATATATTGAAAGGTTTCTTGTTTGCTCAGTTAATTTATTCCTTTTCTTCATTGCTCTAAATCGAAAATTTATTTAGCCTATTTCTCTTTTCTGTCTTGATAACGCATAGATGGTGGACAATCTTTTCCTAGTATTTACGGAATGTCTGTCTCTTACCAACTGAATAACGTTGTGAATAGAACTTGGCCATTTTAAATGATGTATATTATGAAATAAAAGAAGCATGTTTTTTTCAATTATCTGGTCGATTCTTGCCGCTTTATTCTGTGCATTCTGCAGCCTCCTAACTTCACTTGATGATGCATTTCCCCAGACCACAGAACAGTAGTTCACCTGTCTCTCAATTAATGCTTGTGTTATTTGCTGAATAATTTTTCCTGGTAAATATTTAGCTATCCTTCTGATTATGCGTGCTGTTTTTTATTTATTTTTTACATAGATTAGTTATTTGAGACGACCATGATAAGCAGTTGTCTAGCTGCACTCCCAGTAGTTTGGTTTCTGACACTTCTTCACTTTGTACTCCTCCCATACTTAATTGTATCCCATGCTGTTTTGGCCTTTTCCTAGTTGGTCAGACCAACATAACTTTGGTTTTCTTGATGTTTAAAACAAGTTTGTTTTGGCAAACCCACTCCCTGATATTCTCCTAATCTCCTTGTAAAGCATGCTGTACCTGTTGAACCGATTGTCTTGCTGCATAAATTGTAGTATCATCTGCAAATATAGTAGCTTGAGTTTCAACTAAGGCATAGGGAAGGTGGTTGATATATTAAATCAAGAAGTGGCCCAAGGCAGCTGTCCGGCAGTATTCCACAGTTTAACACATGAGGGGAAGAAAATGAACCATTGATATAGGTGGACTGTTTCCTGTCAGTTAGATATGGCTGTACTCAATTCAATGCTCCCTCAAAACCATAATGCATTAATTTTGTCAAAATTACAGGAAGGCTCTAAAAATTGTCAAAGAATCCTGTCACCCCAGCTATAGACTCATCCCTCTGCTCCTGCCCGGCAAGCGGTACCAGAGCGCCAAGTCTAGGTCAAAAAGGCTCCTTAGCAGCTTCTACCCCCAAACCATAAGACTGCTGAAAAATTAATGAAATGGCCACCTGGACTATTTGCATTGCCCCCCTTTATTTACGCTGCTATTACCTGCGGTCATTTTACTACTACCTACATGTAGATGTTACCTCAATTACCTTGACTAGCCTGTACCCCTGCACATTGACTCGGTACCAGCACCACCTGTATATATAGCCTCATTATTGTTATTGTACTTTACTTTAGTTTATTTAGCAAACATTTTCTCGCTCCGCAATGTTCATTAAGGACTTGTAAGTAAGCATTTCACGATAAGGTTTTTGTATTTGGTGCATATGACAAATCAAATTTGATTTGTCTGAGATAGCTGGCTGAAGTCCGGACTGAGGTGAGAGAACTTAAGGAGGAGAGAGAGGAACACATGGCAAAGCTAACAGAGGAACAAACAGCCCAGTTAACAGAACTGAAGGAGGAGGTGAGACAGCTGAGGTGAGACAGAGACTAGGTCACTCCCCCAGAGAACCCAACAGACCCAACCCCCTCCCAATAGCCCTCCTGGCAACTCCCACACTTTCTCCTCCACTGAGGACACACACAAGCCAGAGATTGTGCTCCTCATTGTCTCAAATGGGAAATACATTCAAGATAATACAATTAAGAGAATAAACTCCCAAACACAAAGTGGTTCAAATCTGGTGCCCAAACACTAGAAGTGCCCTGGAGCTGTTGTCAGAATACAGACTAGGGTCCCACAGCCACATCATAATTTTCATGGGCACAAACAACCTGAGGGCCCATCAGGAAAGATTGGCCACAGCACTCAAGGGAGTGATTGAAGAAGCTTCTTCCACTTTCCCCTTCGCACAAGTGGTTATCTCCACCCTGCCATAACGAAAATACTTTCACCCTGCCACCATACAGCGGGTGAATGCATTTCCCAGGATGTCTACCTGGCCCACCAGTCCACCAGAACAGCCTTTATGACCAGGTCCACCTCTCCAAGGAAGCAGTCTCATCTTTTGCCAGGACCCTGAAGGACATCACCTTTAATCACAGCCCTAACAGCTCACACAGGAGAAGCAGAGCAACAGACACCCTCCTGGACCTGTGAGACTGTCTCCCGAAGGACCTGCACCGAGAGGCCCTGCACCTGTGAGACTGCCTCTCGAAGGACCTGCACCGAGAGGCCCTGCACCGAGAGGCCCTGCACCCAGACCAGCAAAACACCCTCCTGGACCTGTGAGACTGTCTCCCGAAGGACCTGCACCGAGAGGCCCTGCACCGAGAGGCCCTGCACCCAGACCAGCAAAACACCCTCCTGGACCTGTGAGACTGCCTCCCGAAGGACCTGCACCGAGAGGCCCTGCACCGAGAGGCCCTGCAACCAGACCAGCAAAACACCCACCTGGACCTGTGAGACTGCCTCCCGAAGGACCTGCACTGAGAGGCCCTGCACCGAGAGGCCCTACACCCAGACCAGCAAAACACCCTCCTGGACCTGTGAGACTGCCTCTCGAAGGACCTGCACCGAGAGGCCCTTCAACCAGACCAGCAAAACACCCTCCTGGACCTGTGAGACTGCCTCCCGAAGGACCTGCACCGAGAGGCCCTACACCCGGACCAGCAAAACACCCTCCTGGACCTGTGAGACTGCCTCCCGAAGGACCTGCACCGGGAGGCCCTGCACCGAGAGGCCCTACACCCAGACCAGCAAAACAACCTCCTGGACATGTGAGACTGCCTCCCGAAGGACCTGCACCGAGAGGCCCTACACGCGGACCAGCAAAACACCCTCCTGGACCTGTGAGACTGCCTCCCGAAGGACCTGCACCGGGAGGCCCTGCACCGAGAGGCCCTGCACCGAGAGAACCCACACCCAGACCACAGCATCAACAGCCACATCTCCACTTATACCCCAACCAGCCGAGACCCCCCCCCCCCCCAAACAAATCCTAGCCACACCCTATATAGGCCCACCCATATCAGACCTATGCCCCTTCTACCCCCCCCCCCCCCTCGACCCTTTGATGTAAAATGTTTTTTTCACCAGTAATTTACACACAATACCCCATATTGTCAAAGCAAGAACAGTTTTTTTTAAACATTTTTGCTAATAATAAAAATAACAAAAATATGGAAATATAACATTTACATAACTATTCAGACACGTTATTCAGTACTTTGTTGAAGCACCTTCCACAGCGGTTACAGCCTCAAGTCTACTTGGGTATGACGCTACAAGCATAGAATATCTGTATTCTGGGAGTTTCTCCCATTCTTCTCTGCAGATCTTCTCAAGCTCTGTCAGGTTGGATGGGGAGCAATGCTGCACAGCTATTTTCAGGTCTCTCCAGAGATGTTCGATCTGGTTCAAGTCCGGGCTCTGGCTGGGCCACTCAAGGACATTCAGAGACTTGTCCCGAAGCCACTCCTGTTGTGTCTTGGCTGTGTATTTAGGGTCGTTGTCCGGTTGGAAGTTGAACCGTTGCCCCAGTCTAAGGTCCTGAGCCCTCTGGAGCAGTTTTTCATTATGGATCTCGCTGTACTTTGCTCTGTTCATCTTTACCTTGAACCTGACTAGTCTCCCAGTCCCTGCCCTGAAAAACATCCCCACAGCATGATGCTGCCACCACCATGCTTCACCGTAGGAATTGTGCCAGGTTTCCTCTAGACGTGACACTTGGCATTCAGGCCAAATAATTAAATTTTGTTTTCATCAGACCAGCGAATCTTATTTCACATGGTCTGAGAGTCTTTAGGTGCCTTTTGGAAAACTCCAAGCTTGCTGTCATATGCCTTTTACTGAGGTGTGGCCACACGACCATAAAGGCCTGATTGGTGGAGTGCTGCAGAGATGGTTGTCCTTCTGGAAGTTTCTCCAACCTCCACAGAGGAACTCTGGAGCTCTGTCAGAGTGACCATCAGGTTCTTGGTCACCTCCCTAACTAAGGCCCTTCTCCCCTGATTGCTCGGGTTTAGCCGGGCGGCCAGCTCTAGGAAGAATCTTGGTGGTTCCAAACTTCGTCCATTTAAGAACGATGGAGGCCACTGTGTTCTTGCGGACCTTCAATACTGTATAACTGTTTTCGTACCATTCTCCAGATCTGTGCCAATTCCTTCGACCTTGTGGCTAGATTTTTGCTCTGACATGCACTATAGAAAGGTGTGTGCACTTCCAAATCATGTCCAATCAATTGAATTTACCACAGGTGGATTCCAAACAAGTTGAAAAAACATTTCAAGGATGATCCATGGAAACAGGATACAACTGAGCTACAATTCGTGTCTCATAGCAAAGGGTCTGAATACTGATGGAAATAAGCTAAAAATGTCTAAAAACCTTTATTAGTTTTATCATTGTGGATTATTGTGTGTAGATTGGTGAGGATTTGTGTTTATTTTAATACATTTTAGAATAATTCTGCAACGTAAGACAATTTGGAAAAATTCAAGGGGTCTGAATTCTTTCCAAAGGCACTGTACGCACAGGCCATGAGCAGAGCAACAGGCCAAACCCCCACCAATACACCCACATATGTATCAGATGCTCATCATGCTCTGCTCACACCTACTGTGACGTTCCCGGTCCTAAACACAAAAACAACACTAGACACTATAGAACACCTAGCTTTTACTATCTCCTCCGGGAATATACAAGGTTTGAGGTCATCTGCCTTTGGCCTAAAGAGCAAGAACTCAGACATCATAGAAATTCATCATAGAAATTGGAAATGCAGACATTGTCATCCTACAAGAAACATGTTATAGAAGAGACGGACCCACTTGCTACTCTCTAGGTTACAGAAAGCTGATAGTCCCATCCATCAAACTATAAGATTTGAAAAAGGGAAGAGACTCAGGAGACTCAGTATGCTAATTTGGTATAGAGCAGAACTAACCCACTATTAAATTAGTCACAACAGGAACAATTTACAGCTGGCTAAAAATAAATGAGGAAATTATCTCAACAGATAAAAATGTCCTCATGTGTCCTACCTATATCTCCCCAATAGAATCCCCATAACGATGACAGCTTATCCATCCTAGAGCGGGAGCTCAACCATTTCCAGGCCCAGGGACATGTACAATACTAGTCTGTCGCACCCTGAATGGCAGAAGTGAACAAGAACCTGACACTCTCAGGATAGAGTGGGACAAACACCTATCTGGAGGTGACAGCATCCACTCCCAAATATGCCACCCCCCTAAACACAACTGTGACAAAACAACCAGCAAAAATGGGTCGTAACTCCTGCAGCTCGGTCGCATAATGGGTCTGTACAGAGTTCATGGTCGGCTTCGACGGGACTCTTACGGTAGGTACACCTACAGCTCATCCCTTGGCAGTAGTACTGCGGACTACTTTATCACTGACCTCAACTCAGAATCTTTCAGAGCGTTCAGCCACTGACACCCCTATCAGATCACAGCGAAATATGTCTACTTGAACAGAGAAAAAGTCAAATCATCAGGCATCAAAGCCAAAGAAACTACAGAAAATTAAAAAATGCTATAGATGGAAGGAAAGTATGTTACAGTTTTCTTCCGTTGAAGGAGAGGAGGACCAAAATGCAGCGTGGTTATCTTCATACATCTTTAATAAAGATAATAACGAACAATACAAAAACGTAGAAACCCAAACCAGCCCTATCTGGTGCAAACAAACACAGAGACAGGAACAATCATCCACGAAACACTCAAAGAATATGGCTGCCTAAATATGGTTCCCAATCAGAGACAACGATAAACACCTGCCTCTGATTGAGAACCACTCCAGGCAACCATAGACTTTTCTAGACAACTTAACTACACCACAATCCCAATACCTACAAAAAAAAACAAGACAAAACACACCACATAAATAACCCATGTCACACCCTGTCCTGACCAAAATAATAAAGAAAACACAAAATACTAAGACCAGTCCGTGACAAAGTAGTGTAGAAACCTACCAAAAAACAATTAGAAAAAAAAATATATATTTTAGACAACTTCTTGGACAAAACGTTTCACTGCAATAGTGAAGGTGTAAGCCTGGCAGTAGAAAATCTAAACAGTATATTTGACCGCTCAGCTTCACTATCAAATTGAAAAATGTCAAGCAGACAACCAAAGAAAATGAACAACAATGACAAATGGTTTGATGAAGAATGCGAAACCCTGAGAAAGAAAAAGAGAAAACCCGTCCAACCAAAAACACAGAGTACCAGACAACCTGAGCCGTCGCCTTTCACTATGGCAAATCAATAAAACATTACAGAAATGCACTATGGGAAAAAAAAGGAACAGCAAGTCAGAAATCTTCTCAATGCAATCGAAGAATTTATAGAATCTAACCACTTCTGTGAAAACAAACAACAACTCAGAGTTATCAGAGTTATCAGAGTTATCTTTCCAAAATGGAGATGTATGGATAAACCACTTCTCCAATGGTTTTGACTCTATTACAAAGAACAAAGAGCAAAAACATGAACATGATCAAATTGCCCTAGAGCACACAGAATACGTTACAATCTGTACCTTGGCCTAAACATCAGAGCCACAGGTAACTTCCACAAAGCTATGAACGTTCTGAGACACACGGTAAGAAGGAACTTCTAGGAACATAACATTTAACATACCAATTAGGATCTCGCTAAAATGCGTTGAATTAGTTATATTAGGGGGCGTTTAGTCGAATAGTTTTGAATCTGACCAAGAGTTAGTAGGAACACCAACAGAACAGTGACAGTAACATAACACTTTTAAAAAATGTATTCAAGGGCTGATAAAGGAGCCGACGACTGACTTTCAGCGATGTCCCAAATGGATCAGTTATCTATTAAATTAAATTGAAAAAGGAGTAGTAAACCATGTTTTTTAAATGCAGCCGTTATTATACCAATATCAAGTAATAATATAACTAATTATGTTATAGAAACCATTGCCCTTTGTGGTTGTGAGGTCTGGAGTCCCGCTCACCGACCAATAATTCACAAAATGGGACAAGCACCAAATTGAGACTCTACATGCGGAATTCTGCAAAAATAGCCTCAGTGTACAACGTCAGACACAGAATAATGTATGCAGAGTAGAATTAGGCCGACACCTGCTAATTATCAAAATCCAGAAAAGAGGAGTTACATTCTACAACCACCTTAAAGGAAGCGATTCACAAACCTTCCATAACAAAGCCATCACCTACAGAGAGATGAACCTAAAGAAGGGTCCTCTAAGCAAGCTGGTCCTGGGGCTCTGTTCACAAACACAAACAGACCCCACAGAGCCCCAGGACAGCAACATAATTAGACCCAACCAAATCATGAGGAAACAAAAAAGATAATTACTTGACACATTGGAAAGAATTAACAAAATAACTGAGAAAACTAGAATGCTGTTTGGCCCTAAACAGAGAGTACACAGTGGCAGAATACCTGACCACTGTGACTGTTTGTAGCCACTACGCTAGAGATGTGCTTAACACGATAAATTCTCAATTGAAAATCAGTACTTCACGCTTTGCTTTCTTCAAATTTTTCTCAAAACTGAAAAAGCACAACATGGCTACTAAGAGTGGAAAAGTTAAATATAAATTAAATTACACTACACATTTGGATGAGATTATTGCAGAAATTGACCGGGAGAGTGACATAATCAATGAGGTGTTCAGCGCGGATAAATATATATTTTTAAAGACTATACTTTAATTAAGATCAGTAATTCAATTGTGTTTTTGCCTCTCATGCTAATGCATTTGTTTTAATGGTTGCATATTCATTTTAGATCTTTTTCTTTGATTTATTCATATACACTATAGAGACCTGACAATGTATTAGTGTAGTCTTTGTGTATGTTATGTTGATTATGACATGCTGTGGCTGTGGTTTTCTTATTGTCCATTGGTTTACTCGTTTCCTTATCGTGATTGTGTTCCCCGTACTCTATATAGTATATAGGTTTTTAGACGTGTTGTTATTGATGCTAAAATAAAGGTTCAATAAAATAAGTACTAGTATTCTTGATTTCTACATTTTTTTTATATACTCAATAGTGTTAGAAAACATCCGACCTCCGGGAGCCAATTCCAAAGAGACTACTTTCAAGTCCTCCGTCCCCCACTCATTCAAACGTCGAAACGGGGTCCTCCAGTCTGACCCCCCGGCCGTCTAGACGTGTGATGGTTAACACCTTCTATGTAGGGAAGCTAATGATCCATCATGTATAACATTCCTTGGAGTTTGTAAAATTACATTTTGTCATTACCATAGGATGTCTGTATGTTCTCTATAGTTATGTACTTGGCCATGTATCAATATACCAATTTGGCCACTAGGGTATTTTTGGGCAAACTCGTGAGGGACACCTACAAGACTTCAGACAGAATATTATGTAACACTCTCATTCTTGAATGTATGAGTCTGAAACTTTGAACACACACTGCTGCCCTCTTGTGGTCAACATCTAAATTACACCCAGCTTCCTATGTTAATGTATGGCCTTACTTTTGCATTTCAATAATGATGCCACAAAAATAAAATAGAAAACACTTTTTTTCTTTTTTTTTTCTTTTACCAGATCTATTGTGTTATATTCTACTAAATTACAGTTTTTTTTTTACAATCACTTTGGCAGTAATTTCAGAGACTTGTGGTAATTTTTCAAAACTCTAGACACAACTCAAAACGGTCATCACTTGTAACACAGGCTGTCCAATGTTCAAAACATTGCATTGTGCATTCATATCTTTAAAGAAACCACTTCCACTTGCAGAATCATTGGTTCAAATAACTCATTTATCATGAAATACCATAGCAACATTAATTTATATTACCCACACACAAAATACTGATAGATTCACTGTGTAGTTGTTCGTACAATCATTAAATTTTGTACTACAAAATGTGTGATACATGCTTCATTATGGTACTACACAATAGTACATCACTGTAGAAGGACTAGAAGAGAGAATACTACAGATACAGTGGAATCATTGAACAAAATCTGAAATGTATTGATGAAATACAATAAAATCACAACACAGGTTTCTTTGAATCAAAGCAAAAAATAATTAGCTACAAAAAAAGAAAAAAACTACTGTAAAACATCACTGCAGTGTTCCTCACCTGGCTTACTGTAAAACATCAACTGCAGTGTTCCTCACCTGGCTTACTGTAAAACGTCAACTGCAGTGTTCCTCACCTGGCTTACTGTAAAACATCAACTGCAGTGTTCCTCACCTGGCTTACTGTAAAACATCACTACAGTGTTCCTCACCTGGCATACTGTAAAAAGCAAAACAAAGGATTGATTACTGTACTTCTATATTTCCATCAACCAGCAACTGGTATGCCAGCAGCATACCACCCTGCATACTACTGCTGGCTTGCTTCTGAAGCTAAGCAGAGTTGGTCCTGGTCAGTCCCTGGATGGGAGACCAGATGCTGCTGGAAGTGGTGTTCGAGGGCCAGTAGGAGGCACTCTTTCCTCTGGTCTAAAAAAAAATAGCCCAATGCCCCAGGGCAGTGATTGGGGACATTGCCCTGTCCCCATCTTTCGGATGGGACTTTAAATGGGTGTCCTGACTCTCTGAGGTCATTAAAGATCCCATGGCACTTATCGTAAGAATAGGGGTGTTAACCCCAGTGTCTTTCCCAATCTGACCCTCAAACCATCACGGTCACCTAATAATCCCCAGTTTACAATTGGCTCATTCATCCCCCTCCTCTCCCCTGTAACTATTCCCCAGGTCGTTGCTGCAAATGAGAATGTGTTCTCAGTCAACTTACCTGGTAAAATAATGGATAAATAAAAATAAATAAACCCTTGTGGATTTGGCCACAGGTTCTCATTCACATTACAATGGATGTTTTAATTTTAATTAGCCAAACATCTTGGGAAGAATCTTCGGGCATGGCGAATCCAGGCCTGACACTGGTCTGTCGTGATGTCATTGCATGGTGAATCCAGGCCTGACACTGGTCTGCCGTGAGGTCATTGTATGGTAAATCCAGGCCTGACACTGGTCTGCCGTGATGTCATTGCATGTGTCATCCATGGCCTGGAGAAGGGAGGCTTGTTCGTGAGGGCGCCTACCATATACCTTCCACCTCCATGGTAAATTGGAAAGTATGAGGGTAAGTACAGGGTGGTAAATTGTGGATGGGCCTGAATCCATGCTTGCACCATTTGAGCATGGTGGAACCTGACATTATCCCACACGATGACATAGGTCATGCCATCAGCTCTACAGACCTGATTTAGCTCATCAAGGAAGGTTACAAGGAGAGCTGCATTATATGATCCAATACGAGGCCTGCATCCCACCACACCATCTTCTGATATAGCCGCACACACGGTGACGTTGGCCCCACATTGTCCAGGTGCTTGGATGGTTGCTCGCTGGCCAATGAAATTCTGACCTCTCCTCCTTGTCTTGGCCTTGTATTGGCCAGGTTGAAGCTTGCCTCATCCAAAAAGAGGAATTTGTGACGATTTTCGTCAGCATCCAGCTCCATCACTCTTTAGAAATACATTTTGGAAAGAGAGTTACTGACTATTTTGATATAGAATTTTGGGGGAATTTTTCACAACAGGCATCTTGAAACTGAACATACCTGAATATACTCAGTCTAGTTGCTTCACTCTGTCAGCATTTCTTTCAAAAGGCACACGGTATAGCTGGTTTAGAGACACCTGATGCCTTTTCAGCATGCGTGCAATAGTCGGCAAACTTATGACTTCCACATTGTTGAACATGTTGTCATTGTCCAAGATGTGCTGCCGGATTTCTGTAAGGTGAATATCATTTCTGGCCCAAACCAAATTGACCACAGCCCGCTCTTATTGGTCAGTCAGAATTTTGCCTTTGCAAGGGAACATTACAGGGAACATTACAGTAAGAACAGGGAACATTACAGTAAGAACAGGGAACATTACAGGGAACATTACAGTAAGAACAGGGAACATTACAGGGAACATTACAGTAAGAACAGGGAACATTACAGGGAACATTACAGTAAGAACAGGGAACATTACAGTAAGAAAACATTTAGTCACATCACCTACTCTGTGGTACACATTGGCACGCAGTATACAGTCATTTGACAATTGAGAGTAGCCTAATATTTAGTGCATGCTGAAGACTTACCGGTTCTCAATATGGAAATTCTGATGATTGAGGCCACGGTTGATCTTCTGAAGTTTGGTTGAATCATTATAGCTGCCTCAGTCATTGTCATGCCATGATTTACGACATAGTCTACAACTATTGCTTGGATTTCATTGGACACTCGTTGCTGTGGCTGCCGCTGTCTTGGTCCGTGGCCTTGCCCTCTACCACATTCCCCCACACCTCTCAAACGAGGCCCACGACCACCTCTCAGAAGGGGTGCTTGTCCTCTACCACGTTCCCCCACACCTCTCAAACGAGGCCCACGACCACCTCTCAGAAGGGGTGATTGTCCTCTACCACATTCCCCCACACATCTCAAAAAAGGCCCACAACCACCTCTCAGAAGGGGTGCTTGTCCTCTACCACGTTCCCCCCACACATCTCAAACGAGGCCCACGACCACCTCTCAGAAGGTGTGCTTGTCCTCTACCACGTTCCCCCACACCTCTCAAATGAGGCCCACGACCACCTCTCAGAAGGGGTGCTTGTCCTCTACCACGTTCCCCCACACCTCTCAAACGAGGCCCACGACCACCTCTCAGAAGGGGTGCTTGTCCTCTACCACGTTCCCCCACACCTCTCAAACGAGGCCCACGACCACCTCTCAGAAGGGGGGCTTGTCCTCTACCACGTTCCCCCCACACCTCTCAAACGAGGCC
>NC_092167.1:46941215-47001215 GCF_045791955.1 Oncorhynchus clarkii lewisi
TTTTGTTGCTTAGAATTATTTTCCACTTTGATATTTCAGACTTTGCCCTAAAGAAAAATGTATCAACGCCTACAAAAATGTCCATTACTTATAATCCACATAATAATTCACATTTCCTGTTACTTCAGGATTATTTTCCTGCTGAAGCAAACTGGCTCAAATTAAGATCCTACATCTGTAGCTAACCATGTTACTTCATCAAACCGGCAGAAATTGCCCTGATTCTCTAATGAATTAGCCTGTCCCTCTGCAGATGACATTGCTGCAGGGGGGAAAGCTGTGTTGTAAGCCATACTGTGAGCTTCTCTGTCTCTCTCTGTCTCTCTCTGTCTCTCTCTGTCTCTCTCTCTCTCTCTCTCTCTCTCTCTCTCTCTGTCTCTCTCTCTCTCTCTCTCTCTCTCTCTCTCTCTCTGTCTCTCTCTGTCTCTCTCTCTCTCTCTCTCTCTCTCTCTCTCTCTCTCTCTCTCTCTCTCTGTCTCTCTCTCTCTCTCTCTCTCTCTCTCTCTCTCTCTGTCTCTCTCTGTCTCTCTCTCTCTCTCTCTCTCTCTCTCTCTCTCTGTCTCTCTCTGTCTCTCTCTGTCTCTCTCTGTCTCTCTCTCTCTCTCTCTCTCTCTCTCTCTCTCTCTCTCTGTCTCTCTCTGTCTCTCTCTGTCTCTCTCTGTCTCTCTCTCTCTCTCTCTCTCTCTCTCTCTCTCTCTCTCTCTCTGTCTCTCTCTGTCTCTCTCTGTCTCTCTCTCTCTCTCTCTCTCTCTCTCTGTCTCTCTCTGTCTCTCTCTCTCTCTCTCTCTCTCTCTCTCTCTCTCTCTCTCTCTCTCTCTCTCTCTCTCTCTCTCTCTCTCTCTCTCTCTCTCTCGGAGTATTGAGAGTCCTCCATCAAGACTACAGAGAGAACCTCATTCACAAAACAAAAAGGTCTGTGCTGTCCGGTATGACTGGGACATCCCTACCCCATTGAAGATGAAATTAAAAAAATTGTTAAGGTCAGGGTTAGGGTTTAGGGTAGCTCCCGGACAGCACTGACCAAACCAAAAACAGGGGAGGAAATGTAATGCACAGGCCAATGTTCCTGCATCTTAACAGCTCTGTGTTATTTCAGCCAGGTATTGGTTTGTCTGGAAAATCCATCATGGATGACCGGGGCACTATTTCTTAATGTCATTGTGAGAATGGCAGGTTCAATTGAGTCCAATTGAAAGGCTACGCTCTTCGACTGAACCCACCACATACTGTTGATACAATCACCATTTACAGGTTAGTCATTTAGCAGATGGTTAGTCATTTAGGTCAGTCATTTAGCAGATGGTTAGTCATTTAGGTTAGTCATTTAGCAGATGGTTAGTCATTTAGGTTAGTCATTTAGCAGATGGTTAGTCATTTAGGTTAGTCATTTAGCAGATGGTTAGTCATTTAGGTTAGTCATTTAGCAGATGGTTAGTCATTTAGGTTAGTCATTTAGGTTAGTCATTTAGCAGATGGTTAGTCATTTAGGTCAGTCATTTAGCAGATGGTTAGTCATTTAGGTTAGTCATTTAGCAGATGGTTAGTCATTTAGGTTAGTCATTTAGCAGATGGTTAGTCATTTAGGTTAGTCATTTAGGTTAGTCATTTAGCAGATGGTTAGTCATTTAGGTCAGTCATTTAGCAGATGGTTAGTCATTTAGGTTAGTCATTTAGCAGATGGTTAGTCATTTAGGTTAGTCATTTAGCAGATGGTTAGTCATTTAGGCTAGTAATTTAGGTTAGTCATTTAGCAGATGGTTAGTAATTTAGGTTAGTCATTTAGCAGATGGTTAGTAATTTAGGTTAGTCATTTAGCAGATGGTTAGTCATTTAGGTTAGTCATTTAGCAGATGGTTAGTCATTTAGGTTAGTCATTTAGCAGATGGTTAGTCATTTAGGTTAGTCATTTAGCAGATGGTTAGTCATTTAGGTTAGTCATTTAGCAGATGATTAGTCATTTAGGTTAGTCATTTAGCAGATGGTTAGTCATTTAGGTTAGTCATTTAGCAGATGGTTAGTAATTTAGGTTAGTCATTTAGCAGATGGTTAGTCATTTAGGTCAGTCATTTAGCAGATGGTTAGTCATTTAGGTTAGTCATTTAGCAGATGGTTAGTCATTTAGGTTAGTCATTTAGCAGATGGTTAGTCATTTAGGTTAGTCATTTAGCAGATGGTTAGTCATTTAGGTTAGTCATTTAGCAGATGGTTAGTCATTTAGGTTAGTCATTTAGCAGATGGTTAGTCATTTAGGTTAGTCATTTAGCAGATGGTTAGTCATTTAGGTTAGTCATTTAGCAGATGGTTAGTCATTTAGGTCAGTCATTTAGCAGATGGTTAGTCATTTAGGTTAGTCATTTAGCAGATGGTTAGTCATTTAGGTTAGTCATTTAGCAGATGGTTAGTCATTTAGGTTAGTCATTTAGGTTAGTCATTTAGCAGATGGTTAGTCATTTAGGTCAGTCATTTAGCAGATGGTTAGTCATTTAGGTTAGTCATTTAGCAGATGGTTAGTCATTTAGGTTAGTCATTTAGCAGATGGTTAGTCATTTAGGATAGTAATTTAGGTTAGTCATTTAGCAGATGGTTAGTAATTTAGGTTAGTCATTTAGCAGATGGTTAGTAATTTAGGTTAGTCATTTAGCAGATGGTTAGTCATTTAGGTTAGTCATTTAGCAGATGGTTAGTCATTTAGGTTAGTCATTTAGCAGATGGTTAGTCATTTAGGTTAGTCATTTAGCAGATGGTTAGTCATTTAGGTTAGTCATTTAGCAGATGGTTAGTCATTTAGGTTAGTCATTTAGCAGATGGTTAGTCATTTAGGTTAGTCATTTAGGTTAGTCATTTAGCAGATGGTTAGTCATTTAGGTCAGTCATTTAGCAGATGGTTAGTCATTTAGGTTAGTCATTTAGCAGATGGTTAGTCATTTAGGTTAGTCATTTAGCAGATGGTTAGTCATTTAGGTTAGTCATTTAGGTTAGTCATTTAGCAGATGGTTAGTCATTTAGGTCAGTCATTTAGCAGATGGTTAGTCATTTAGGTTAGTCATTTAGCAGATGGTTAGTCATTTAGGTTAGTCATTTAGCAGATGGTTAGTCATTTAGGCTAGTAATTTAGGTTAGTCATTTAGCAGATGGTTAGTAATTTAGGTTAGTCATTTAGCAGATGGTTAGTAATTTAGGTTAGTCATTTAGCAGATGGTTAGTCATTTAGGTTAGTCATTTAGCAGATGGTTAGTCATTTAGGTTAGTCATTTAGCAGATGGTTAGTCATTTAGGTTAGTCATTTAGCAGATGGTTAGTCATTTAGGTTAGTCATTTAGCAGATGATTAGTCATTTAGGTTAGTCATTTAGCAGATGGTTAGTCATTTAGGTTAGTCATTTAGCAGATGGTTAGTAATTTAGGTTAGTCATTTAGCAGATGGTTAGTCATTTAGGTCAGTCATTTAGCAGATGGTTAGTCATTTAGGTTAGTCATTTAGCAGATGGTTAGTCATTTAGGTTAGTCATTTAGCAGATGGTTAGTCATTTAGGTTAGTCATTTAGCAGATGGTTAGTCATTTAGGTTAGTCATTTAGCAGATGGTTAGTCATTTAGGTTAGTCATTTAGCAGATGGTTAGTCATTTAGGTTAGTCATTTAGCAGATGGTTAGTCATTTAGGTTAGTCATTTAGCAGATGGTTAGTCATTTAGGTCAGTCATTTAGCAGATGGTTAGTCATTTAGGTTAGTCATTTAGCAGATGGTTAGTCATTTAGGTTAGTCATTTAGCAGATGGTTAGTCATTTAGGTTAGTCATTTAGGTTAGTCATTTAGCAGATGGTTAGTCATTTAGGTCAGTCATTTAGCAGATGGTTAGTCATTTAGGTTAGTCATTTAGCAGATGGTTAGTCATTTAGGTTAGTCATTTAGCAGATGGTTAGTCATTTAGGCTAGTAATTTAGGTTAGTCATTTAGCAGATGGTTAGTAATTTAGGTTAGTCATTTAGCAGATGGTTAGTAATTTAGGTTAGTCATTTAGCAGATGGTTAGTCATTTAGGTTAGTCATTTAGCAGATGGTTAGTCATTTAGGTTAGTCATTTAGCAGATGGTTAGTCATTTAGGTTAGTCATTTAGCAGATGGTTAGTCATTTAGGTTAGTCATTTAGCAGATGGTTAGTCATTTAGGTTAGTCATTTAGCAGATGGTTAGTCATTTAGGTTAGTCATTTAGCAGATGGTTAGTCATTTAGGTTAGTCATTTAGCAGATGGTTAGTCATTTAGGTTAGTCATTTAGCAGATGGTTAGTCATTTAGGTTAGTCATTTAGCAGATGGTTAGTCATTTAGGTTAGTCATTTAGCAGATGCTCTTACAGGAGCAATTGGAGTTAAGTGCCTTTGCTCAAGGGCATAATAACACATTTTTGTCACCTAGTTGGCTAGGGGATTCAAACCAGCGAACCTTTAGGTTACTGGCCCAATGCTCTTAAGCACTAGGCTACCTGAAGCCCCAAACATGTCCTTAAGGCAGCTTCATAACACAGATGTAATAATAGAGTGTGTGTCAGCGCGTGTGCCTGTCTGCACACGTAATAAAAATGAATTCCAAACTGGGTGGTTCGAGCCCTGAATGCTGATTGGCTGACAACCGTGGTATATCAGACCGTATACCAGGAGTATGACAAAACATGTATTTTTGCTGCTCTAATTATCTTGGTAACCAGTTTATATTAGCAATAAGGCACCTCGCGCTCTGGACTGGGTACTGTAGCAGGGCGCTCTGGACTGGGTACTGTAGCCGGATGCTCTGGACTGGGTACTGTAGCCGGACACTCTGGACTGGCGAGGCGCACTGTAGGCCTGGTGCGTGGTGCCGGCACTGGTGGTACTAGGCCGAGGACTTGCACCTCAGGGCGAGTGCGGAGAGGAGGAACAGGGCGTACTAGACTGCCGAGGCGCACTATAGGCCTGGTGCGTGGTGTTGGCACTGGTGGTACCGGGCTGAGAACACGCACCTCAGGATGAGTGCGAGAAGTAGGAACAGGACACACCGGGTTGTGAAGGTGTACTGGAGACCTGGTGTGTATAGCCGGCATCAAATCTTCCGGAACTTTAACACAAGTTTCAGGCTGAGTACGAGGAACTGACACAGGTGGCATCGGACAGTTAACACGCTCCTCAGGGCGAATGCCGTGCATACTACGCCAAACCAACAGCTCTCTCTCTTCACTCTCCTCCAATTTCATCAACAACTCCTCGAATGTCTCATATTCTCCCCTCCGTTCACTCTCCTCCAATCTGTCCAATAACTCCTCGACAATCTCAGACTAAACCCTCAACTTCGCCGCCCGCTCCAAGAGCCCCCCCCCCCAATACATTTTTGGGGCTGCCTCTCGGGCTTCCAGCTGTGCTGCCGTGCTGCCTCCTCATACCGACGCCTCTCTGCTTTCGCTGAATCCAGCTCTGCCATGGGTCGGCGTTATTCCCCGGGTCGTCCGCCGTCCTGATTTTCCTCCCAAGTCCATGAGTCCTGCGATCGCTGCTGCTGCCTTTTACCACGCTGCTTGGTCTTTTTATGGTTGGTTATGTGACGAACGTCGTAGTGAGGAGACCAAAGCGCAGAGTGATGTGAATACATCCTTTTAATTATAGATGAAAACAAACACAAAGTACACTAATCAAACAAACAAAATAGAATAAACAAACGTGACCGCTATAAATACTGAGTGCAAACATGCAACATCACATAGACAATAACCCACCAAATACCCAAAGAAGATGGCTGCCTAAATCAAATCATATATATTTATATAGCCCTTCGTACATCAGCTGATATCTCAAAGTGCTGTACAGAAACTCAGCCTAAAACCCCAAACAGCAAGCAATGCAGGTGTAGAAGCACCTGGGTACTGTTGCCGGACACTCTGAATATGGTTCCCAATTAGACAACGATGAACAGCTGCCTCTAATTGAGAACCAAACTAGGCAACCACAGACATACATAAACACCTAGATGGTAAACAACCCCATAAACCTACAAAAACCCTAGTCAGTACAAAAACACATACATCACCCATCTCACACCCTGACCTAACCAAAATATATAAAGAAAACAAAAAATACTCAGGTCAGGGCGTGACAATATATTTTGATTTGTTTAACACTTTTTTGGTCACTACATGATTCCATGTGTTTTTTCATCATTTTGATTTATTCACTCTTATTCTACAATGTAGAATATATATATATATATTGGGTACTATATATATATATTTATTTTTATTTAAAAAACTTGAATGGGTAGGTTATATCCAAACTTTTGACTGGTACTGTACAGCATATAAGTAAGTAAGAATCCTTGTATGAGCCTTCCCACACACACTGAATCAACATTTCTTCCACGTAATTTCAATGCAATAGAACCAACGTGGAATAGACATTGAATTGACATATGTGCCCACTGGGTTGGCTTGTGCCACAACAGCTCATGGGACCAGAGCTCCTGTTTCTGTAGCGTGAGGCAGCATGATGTACAAGTACATGACTCTATTCTATCGCAGAGCCTTAGCCCCAATGTATCTCGTTATTGCAGAGATGCACCGAGTCCCACCACTCGGCCTGGGGATCAAACTCCTTCCAATCTCAGGGCGGACACTCAAACCATAAGGCCACTGAATCTTCGGTTGAGGCAATTTTTGGTGTTTGGTATTTTATTAGGATCCCCATTAGCTGTTGCAAAAGCAGCAGCTACTATTCCCGGGGTCCACACAAAACACAGAACACAGAACACAGAACACAGAACACAGAACATAGAACACAGAACATAGAACACAGAACACAGAACATAGAACATAGAACACAGAACACAGAACACAGAACATAGAACATAGAACACAGAACACAGAACACAAAACATGAAACATGACATAATACAGAACTTAAATAGACAAAAATAAACCAGTCTTGTGTTGTATCATGCGTCACCAAATTTACCCTGAAGCCCCAAACTTGCCCTCAAGGCGGCTTCAATTGGTTCCTTAAATAACGCTGACGCAATAATAACATATGTGTGACAGCGTGTGTGCCTGTGTGCGTAATAAAATTAAATATACAGTATGTAAAAAAAGAAATGAGTCTTGTGTTGTATCGCACACTGTCTATCTGGATATTCTTTGAGACAGTCGAAGATCCTTTTTTGGACTATTCATTTTCTGAGCCTTCAAAAAAAAAACGAGCTCTTTAATTAATCAAATAAATTATTAATGTGGACATCATACATTAAAACAACATCTGCATACTAAATTGTTATGCAAAAAGGAAGCGAATTCCTGATGAATACTTTATGACTGATTCTGTAAAACGTCTACGGATGTGTGTTGTCTTTGTCCCAACGGAATCTACATGCCGATTGGCTTATTTAAAAGAAGAGGAACATACAGTATATAAACATGGGACTTTCCTAGTAATGCAGGATAGGTCAGTCATACACAACGTATAGGAAACAATGACTAAGTCAAGGTTTGGTAGTAAAGGCCATGCCGTTGTTGTATGGATAAATGGGATGCTACACAGTTGACCATATAGATCCCTATAAACGTACAGTTACCAGTCAAAAGTTTGGACACAACTACTCAATCAAGATTTTTTTTTATTTGTTATTTTTTACTATTTTCTACATTGTAAAATAATAGTGAAGACATCAAAACTATGAAATAACACATATGGAATCATGTAGTAACCAGAAAAGTGTTGAACAAATCAAAATATATTTTAGATTCTTCTTTGCCTTGACGACAGCTTTGCACACGCTTGGCATTCCAAACATTTGTTTTGGTATTATATGTAGTGCATTACTTTTGTCCAGGGGATATAGAAAGACCACACAGGTACATTTCTTCATAGATATTAAATTTGATTCCTGAATAGACTTTAATGTAGACATTTAGCCCCTTCTCTGGCTAGTGGATAGTTTGAATATTTACTAGAAGCCTTGGGCAGACTAAAACAACTATGATAGCCCCTTAAAACAGTAATGATAACCAATGGTACAGATATTACAGAGAGCTATAACTGAGTTGATAATGATCCGCCATGTCACACACACACACACACACACACACACTCACACACACACACACACACACACTCACACACACACACACACACACACACACACACACACTCACACTTTATCTCTCTCTCTCTCACACACACACACACACTCACACTTTATCGCTCTCTCTCTCTCTCTCTCACACACACACACACACACACACACACACACACACACACTCACACTTTCTCTCTCTCTCTCTCTCACACACACACACACACACACACACACACACACACACACACACACACACACACACACACACACACACTTTATCTCTCTCTCTCTCTCACACACACACACACACACACACACACACACTCACACACACACACACACACACTCACACTCTCTCTCTCTCATACACAGACACACACATCCGTCTATTTGTCATACAGCCATTCCACCATCCACCATCATTTCAGCTCGTCTCATCTCCTCTCAGGGAAAATATAAATCTATTAGGCACCGAAGGTCACGTCGAGAGCACAAACAAAAACGTGAATTGCAGAGCACTGAAACACACTGCCACGCACATCCGTAAATAACTCCTCTACAGATGTAGCATCTTACATTGAACCATTTAGCTACAGCAGAATAATGATCCTGCAGCAAAAGGGAAATGTGAATTATTATGTGGATTATAATTAATATACATTTTTTGTAGGGGTTTAATACATTTATAAAAAAAAAGATATACACCCACAGGACAGTAGGACTCCAGGAAGAGGGTTGGACTGAAAACCTACAGGACAGTAGGACTCCAGGAAGAGGGTTGGACTGAAAACCTACAGGACAGTAGGACTCCAGGAAGAGGGTTGGACTGAAAACCTACAGGACAGTAGGACTCCAGGAAGAGGATTGGACTGAAAACCTACAGGACAGTAGGACTCCAGGAAGAGGGTTGGACTGAAAACCTACAGGACAGTAGGACTCCAGGAAGAGGGTTGTACTGAAAACCTACAGGACAGTAGGACTCCAGGAAGAGGGTTGGACTGAAAACCTACAGGACAGTAGGACTCCAGGAAGAGGATTGGACTGAAAACCTACAGGACAGTAGGACTCCAGGAAGAGGGTTGTACTGAAAACCTACAGGACAGTAGGACTCCAGGAAGAGGGTTGGACTGAAAACCTACAGGACAGTAGGACTCCAGGAAGAGGGTTGTACTGAAAACCTACAGGACAGTAGGACTCCAGGAAGAGGGTTGGACTGAAAACCTACAGGACAGTAGGACTCCAGGAAGAGGGTTGGACTGAAAACCTACAGGACAGTAGGACTCCAGGAAGAGGATTGGACTGAAAACCTACAGGACAGTAGGACTCCAGGAAGAGGGTTGTACTGAAAACCTACAGGACAGTAGGACTCCAGGAAGAGGGTTGGACTGAAAACCTACAGGACAGTAGGACTCCAGGAAGAGGGTTGGACTGAAAACCTACAGGACAGTAGGACTCCAGGAAGAGGGTTGGACTGAAAACCTACAGGACAGTAGGACTCCAGGAAGAGGGTTGGACTGAAAACCTACAGGACAGTAGGACTCCAGGAAGAGGGTTGGACTGAAAACCTACAGGACAGTAGGACTCCAGGAAGAGGGTTGTACTGAAAACCTACAGGACAGTAGGACTCCAGGAAGAGGGTTGGACTGAAAACCTACAGGACAGGAGATCTCCAGGAAGAGGATTGGACTGAAAACCTACAGGACAGTAGGACTCCAGGAAGAGGGTTGGACTGAAAACCTACAGGACAGTAGGACTCCAGGAAGAGGGTTGGACTGAAAACCTACAGGACAGTAGGACTCCAGGAAGAGGGTTGGACTGAAAACCTACAGGACAGTAGGACTCCAGGAAGAGGATTGGACTGAAAACCTACAGGACAGTAGGACTCCAGGAAGAGGGTTGGACTGAAAACCTACAGGACAGTAGGACTCCAGGAAGAGGGTTGGACTGAAAACCTACAGGACAGTAGGACTCCAGGAAGAGGATTGGACTGAAAACCTACAGGACAGTAGGACTCCAGGAAGAGGATTGGACTGAAAACCTACAGGACAGTAGGACTCCAGGAAGAGGGTTGGACTGAAAACCTACAGGACAGTAGGACTCCAGGAAGAGGGTTGGACTGAAAACCTACAGGACAGTAGATCTCCAGGAAGAGGGTTGGACTGAAAACCTACAGGACAGTAGATCTCCAGTAAGAGGGTTGGACTGAAAACCTACAGGACAGTAGGACTCCAGGAAGAGGGTTGGACTGAAAACCTACAGGACAGTAGGACTCCAGGAAGAGGGTTGGACTGAAAACCTACAGGACAGTAGGACTCTAGGAAGAGGGTTGGACTGAAAACCTACAGGACAGTAGGACTCCAGGAAGAGGGTTGGACTGAAAACCTACAGGACAGTAGGACTCCAGGAAGAGGGTTGGACTGAAAACCAACAGGACAGGAGATCTCCAGTAAGAGGATTGGACTGAAAACCTACAGGACAGGAGATCTCCAGGAAGAGGGTTGGACTGAAAACCTACAGGACAGTAGATCTCCAGGAAGAGGGTTGGACTGAAAACCTACAGGACAGTAGATCTCCAGGAAGAGGATTGGACTGAAAACCTACAGGACAGTAGGACTCCAGGAAGAGGGTTGGATTGAAAACCTACAGGACAGTAGGACTCCAGGAAGAGGGTTGGACTGAAAACCTACAGGACAGTAGATCTCCAGGAAGAGGATTGGACTGAAAACCTACAGGACAGGAGATCTCCAGGAAGAGGGTTGGACTGAAAACCTACAGGACAGTAGATCTCCAGGAAGAGGGTTGGACTGAAAACCTACAGGACAGGAGATCTCCAGGAAGAGGGTTGGACTGAAAACCTACAGGACAGGAGATCTCCAGGAAGAGGGTTGGACTGAAAACCTACAGGACAGTAGATCTCCAGGAAGAGGGTTGGACTGAAAACCTACAGGACAGTAGATCTCCAGGAAGAGGATTGGACTGAAAACCTACAGGACAGTAGGACTCCAGGAAGAGGGTTGGACTGAAAACCTACAGGACAGTAGGACTCCAGGAAGAGGGTTGGACTGAAAACCTACAGGACAGTAGATCTCCAGGAAGAGGATTGGACTGAAAACCTACAGGACAGGAGATCTCCAGGAAGAGGGTTGGACTGAAAACCTACAGGACAGTAGATCTCCAGGAAGAGGGTTGGACTGAAAACCTACAGGACAGGAGATCTCCAGGAAGAGGGTTGGACTGAAAACCTACAGGACAGGAGATCTCCAGGAAGAGGAAAGGACTGAAAACCTACAGGACAGGAGATCTCCAGGAAGAGGGTTGTACTGAAAACCTACAGGACAGGAGATCTCCAGGAAGAGGGTTGGACTGAAAACCTACAGGACAGGAGATCTCCAGGAAGAGGGTTGGACTGAAAACCTACAGGACAGGAGATCTCCAGGAAGAGGGTTGGACTGAAAACCTACAGGACAGTAGATCTCCAGGAAGAGGATTGGACTGAAAACCTACAGGACAGTAGATCTCCAGGAAGAGGGTTCGGCTGATAACCTACAGGACAGTAGATCTCCAGGAAGAGGGTTGGACTGAAAACCTACAGGACAGGAGATCTCAAGGAAGAGGATTGGACTGAAAACCTACAGGACAGGAGATCTCCAGGAAGAGGGTTGGGCTGAAAACCTACAGGACAGGAGATCTCCAGGAAGAGGATTGGACTGAAAACCTACATGACAGGAGATCTCCAGGAAGAGGATTGGACTGAAAACCTACAGGACAGGAGATCTCCAGGAAGAGGGTTGGACTGAAAACCTACAGGACAGGAGATCTCCAGGAAGAGGATTGGACTGAAAACCTACAGGACAGGAGATCTCCAGTAAGAGGGTTGGACTGAAAACCTACAGGACAGGAGATCTCCAGGAAGAGGAAAGGACTGAAAACCTACAGGACAGGAGATCTCCAGGAAGAGGGTTGTACTGAAAATCTACAGGACAGGAGATCTCCAGGAAGAGGGTTGTACTGAAAACCTACAGGACAGGAGATCTCCAGGAAGAGGGTTGGACTGAAAACCTACAGGACAGGAGATCTCCAGGAAGAGGGTTGGACTGAAAACCTACAGGACAGTAGATCTCCAGGAAGAGGATTGGACTGAAAACCTACAGGACAGGAGATCTCCAGTAAGAGGGTTGGACTGAAAACCTACAGGACAGGAGATCTCCAGGAAGAGGGTTGGACTGAAAACCTACAGGACAGTAGATCTCCAGGAAGAGGATTGGACTGAAAACCTACAGGACAGGAGATCTCCAGGAAGAGGATTGGACTGAAAACCTACAGGACAGGAGATCTCCAGTAAGAGGATTGGACTGAAAACCTACAGGACAGGAGATCTCCAGGAAGAGGATTGGGCAGCAGTGTATTAGACATATACACATGATTTAAAACACTGATAAAAAAAAAGATGGGGCTTTAAATGAAAGTTGTCCTGCGACAGGCTGATCAAATTAAGATCCTTCATATGTATCTCACCTGACGCTAATGTTTTCATCACAAACAAGGTGACACCTTATGAGAGAAACGGCTATTGCGGCATCGGGCTTAAATGACTGCCTCCTGGCTTGCCGTTTTTTGCAAAATATTAGACGGAAAGGGGTTGTGGGGGGGGGGGGGGGGGTGGAAGAAAAAAAAGTGACAGCACTTTGACATCTCGTTTCATGGCCCCTGATATTAAGGCATTTGGATGGCGATGCGATGTGTTGCGATGCGACCGTGCTGATGATGACTCTATGTCGTGGTGGGGAATTAATACAGCTGGATTGAGGCCTCCTAATCCTCTATTTTGGCGGAGAGAGAGAGGCAGAGAGGGAGAGAGAGAGGCAGAGAGGGAGAGAGAGTGAGGCAGAGAGGGAGAGAGAGTGAGGCAGAGAGGGAGAGAGAGTGAGGCAGAGAGGGAGAGAGAGGCAGAGAGGGAGAGAGAGAGGCAGAGAGGGAGAGAGAGTGAGGCAGAGAGGGAGAGAGAGAAGAGAGGGAGAGAGAGAGGCAGAGAGGGAGAGAGAGAGGCAGAGAGGGAGAGAGAGAGGCAGAGAGGGAGAGAGAGAGGCAGAGAAGGAGAGAGAGTGAGGGGAGAGCCATTGTTGGAGGGCTGATTAGAGTCCCTGTCATCGTTAATAACAGGATTATGTCTGAGCCCATCAGTGGAGCCCAGGTTTTTCAGTTTCCTGGCTGACGCTGTTTCTGTATGAGAGAGGCGGATGTTGTTGCTGTAAACACTCAGACATTCATCAAATGTGTTGAATAAGTGTGTGGAGGACAGAGAGGTGGTTGTCATACACACACACACACACACACACACACACACACGTGAAGGCACACACATCGACACCTATCAGATCTTATCTGAAAGATCACCAATTAACCATGACCTTCAAATGACCCCCTAGTGATATGTGCTGTCCCCCAGACTCTATTGGCAAAATATCCTCTGAGGATTCCCCTCAGGCACCCCAGATACCGTCATCCACGAGCATGGTTCTGAAGTACCATCCACCGATCACCACCCCCAACCATGACCCTCAGGCATCCTAACTACATTAATGTCATATGACTCTGGAAATGGGGGGGGGGAATAATAATAGGCACCTGTTCCTTCTCTATTTTATATAGCTGTCATATGGCAGAAGAACTAGCAGAGTTTATTACCCAACAAAATACATTGCAGTGAACTTCACCCAGCCACTGTGATATTCTACTTCTTATCTGCTCCAGCTGCTTCCCAGCAGCACAGTCATCCATCAATGGCTTTTGGGAAGAAGTGTATGTGTGTGTGTGTTAAAAACAGGCATACACACACACACACCTATCCTCAACTCCCCCCTATGACCACAGACCTCAGCCTCTACTTGTACACGGTCTTTCTCTGTAGTGCAGTGTCTATTCTCTAGTGTAGTGGGTCTGTCTACTCTCTAGTGTAGTGGATCCGTCTATTCTCTAGTGTAATGGGTCTGTCTACTCTCTAGTGTAGTGGGTCTGTCTACTCTCTAGTGTAGTGGGTATGTCTATTCTCTAGTGTAGTGGGTCTGTCTACTCTCTAGTGTAGTGGGTCTGTCTACTCTTTAGTGTAGTGGGTCTGTCTATTCTTTAGTGTAGTGGGTCTGTCTACTCTCTAGTGTAGTGGGTCTGTCTAATCTCTGTAGTGTAGTGGGTCTGTCTATTTTCTAGTGTAGTGGGTCTGTCTACTCTCTAGTGTAGTGGGTCTGTCTATTCTTTAGTGTAGTGGGTCTGTCTATTCTCTAGTGTAGTGGGCCTGTCTATTCTTTAGTGTAGTGGGTCTGTCTATTCTCTAGTGTAGTGGGTCTGTCTATTCTTTAGTGTAGTGGGTCTGTCTATTCTTTAGTGTAATGGGTCTGTCTATTCTCTAGTGTAGTGGGTCTGTCTATTCTTTAGTGTAGTGGGTCTGTCTATTCTCTAGTGTAGTGGGTCTGTCTATTCTCTGTAGTGTAGTGGGTCTGTCTATTCTTTAGTGTAGTGGGTCTGTCTATTCTCTCTAGTGTAGTGGGTCTGTCTATTCTCTGTAGTGTAGTGGGTCTGTCTATTCTCTGTAGTGTAGTGGGTCTGGCTATTCTCTAGTGTAGTGGGTCTGTCTATTCTCTAGTGTAGTGAGTCTGTCTATTCTCTAGTGTAGTGGGTCTGTCTATTCTCTCTAGTGCAGTGGGTCTGGCTATTCTCTAGTGTAGTGGGTCTGTCTATGATCTGTAGTGTAGTGGGCCTGTCTATTTTCTAGCGTAGTGGGTCTGTCTATTCTCTGGTGTAGTGGGTCTGGCTATTCTCTAGTGTAGTGGGTTTGTCTACTCTCTAGTGTAGTGGGTCTGTCTACTCTCTAGTGTAGTGGTTCTGTCTACTCTCTAGTGTAGTGGGTCTGTCTATTCCCTGTAGTGTAGTGGGTCTGTCTATTCTCTGTAGTGTAGTAGGTCTGTCTATTCTCTGTAGTGTAGTGAGTCTGTCTATTATCTGTATTGTAGTGGGTCTGTCTATTCTCTGTAGTGTAGTGGGTCTCTCTATTATCTGTATTGTAGTGGGTCTGTCTATTCTCTGTAGTGTAGTGGGTCTCTCTATTCTCTAGTGCAGTGGGTCTGTCTATTCTCTGGTGTAGTGGGTCTTTGTTTTATCTGTAGTGTAGTGGTCTCTTTCTTTTCTCTAGTGTAGTGGGTCTGTCTATTCTCTAGTGTAGTGAGTCTGTCTATTCTCTGTAGTGTAGTGGGTCTGTCTATTCTCTAGTTTAGTTGGTCTGTCTAATCTCTGTAGTGTAATGGGTCTGTCTATTCTATAGTGTAGTGGGTCTGTCCATTCTCTAGTGTAGTGGGTTTATCTATGTTTTAGTGTAGTGGATCTTTCTAATCTGTGTAGTGTAGTGGGTCTGTCTATTCTCTGTAGTGTAATGGGTCTGTCTATTCTCTAGCGTAGTGGGTCTGTTTATTCTCTGTAGTGTAGTGGATCTGTCTATTCTCTAGTGTATTGGGTCTGTCTACTCTCTCTAGTGTAGTTGGTCTGTCTATTCTCTGTAGTGTAGTGGGCCTGTCTATTCTCTAGTGTAGTGGGTCTGTCTATTCTCTAGTGTAGTGGGTCTGTCTATTCTCTGTGGTGTAGTGGGTTTGTATATTCTCTAGTGTAGTGGGTCTGTCTATTATCTAGTGTAGTGGGCCTGTCTATTCTCTGTAGTGTAGTGGGTCTGTCGATTCTGTAGTTTAGTGGGTCTGTCTATTCCCTGTAGTGTAATGGGTCTGTCTATTCTCTAGTGTAGTGGGTCTGTCAATTCTCTAGTGTAGTGGGTCTGTCTATTCTCTAGTGTAGTGGGTCTGTCAATTCTCTACTGTAGTGGGTCTGTCTATTCTCTAGTGTAGTGGGTCTGTCTATTCTCTGTCGGGTAGTAAGTCTGTCTATTCTCTAGTGTAGTGGGTCTGTCTACTCTCTGTAGTGTAGTGGGTCTGGCTATTCTCCAGTGTAGTCGGTCTGTCTATTGTCTAGTTTTGTGCGTCTGTCTATTCTCTAGTGTAGTGGGTCTGTCTATTCTCTACTGTAGTGGGTCTGTCTATTCTCTAGTTAGTGGGTCTGTCTATTCTCTACTGTAGTGGGTCTGTCTATTCTTTAGTGTAGTGGTTCTGTCTATTAGCTGTATTGTAGTGGGTCTCTCTATTCTCTAGTGTAGTGGTTCTGCCTATTCTCTAGTGTAGTGGGTCTTTGTTTTATCTGTAGTGTAGTGGTCTCTTTCTTTTCTCCAGTGTAGTGGGTCTGTCTATTCTCTGTAGTGTAGTAGGTCTGTCTATTTTCTAGTGTATTTGGTCTGTCTATTCTCTAGTGTAGTGGGTCTGTCTATTCTCTAGTGTAGTGGGCCTGTCTATTCTCTTAGTGTAGTGGGTCTGTCTATTCTCTGTAGTGTAGTGGGTCTGTCTAACCTCTGTAGTGTAGCGGGCCTGTCTATTCTCTAGCGTAGTGGGTCTGGCTATTCTCTAGTGTAGTGGGTCTGTCTACTCTCTAGTGTAGTGGGTCTGTCTATTCTCTGTAGTGTAGTGGGCCTGTCTATTCTCTAGTGTGGTGGGTCTGTCTATTCTCTAGTGTAGTGGGTCTGTCTATTCTCTGTGGTGTAGTGGGTTTGTATATTCTCTAGTGTAGTGGGTCTGTCTATTCTCTAGTGCAGTGGGTCTGTCAATTCTCTACTGTAGTGGGTCTGTCTTTTCTCTAGTGTAGTGGGTCTGTCTATTCTCTGTAGTGTAGTAGGTCTGTCTATTCTCTAGTGTAGTGGGTCTGTCTATTCTCTGTCGGGTAGTAGGTCTGTCTATTCTCTAGTGTTGTGGGCCTGTCTATTCTCTAGCGTAGTGGGTCTGGCTATTCTCTAGTGTAGTGGGTCTGTCTACTCTCTAGTGTAGTGGGTCTGTCTACTCTCTAGTGTAGTGGGTCTGTCTACTCTCTAGTGTAGTGGGTCTGTCTACTCTCTAGTGTAGTGGGTCTGTCTATTCCCTAGTGTAGTGGGTCTGTCTATTCTCTAGTGTAGTGGGTCTTTGTTTTATCTGTAGTGTAGTGGTCTCTTTCTTTTCTCCAGTGTAGTGGGTCTGTCTAACCTCTGTAGTGTAGAGGGCCTGTCTATTCTCTAGCGTAGTGGGTCTGGCTATTCTCTAGTGTAGTGGGTCTGTCTACTCTCCAGTGTAGTGGGTCTGTCTATTCTCTGTAGTGTAGTGGGCCTGTCTATTCTTTAGTGTAGTGGGTCTGTCTATTCTCTAGTGTAGTGGGTCTGTCTATTCTCTGTGGTGTAGTGGGTTTGTATATTCTCTAGTGTAGTGGGTCTGTCTATTCTCTAGTGTAGTGGGTCTGTCAATTCTCTACTGTAGTGGGTCTGTCTTTTCTCTAGTGTAGTGGGTCTGTCTATTCTCTGTCGGGTAGTAGGTCTGTCTATTCTCTAGTGTTGTGGGCCTGTCTATTCTCTAGCGTAGTGGGTCTGGCTATTCTCTAGTGTAGTGGGTCTGTCTACTCTCTAGTGTAGTGGGTCTGTCTTCTCTCTAGTGTAGTGGGTCTGTCTACTCTCTAGTGTAGTGGGTCTGTCTACTCTCTAGTGTAGTGGGTCTGTCTATTCTCTAGTGCAGTGGGTTTGTCTACTCTCTAGTGTAGTGGATCTGTCTATTCCCTAGTGTAGTGGGTCTGTCTATTCTCTAGTTTAGTGGGTCTGTCTATTTTCTGTAGTGTAGTGGGTCTGTCTATTCTCTGTAGTGTAGTCAGTCTGTCTATTCTCTGTAGTGTAGTGAGTCTGTCTATTCTCTAGCGTAGTGGGTCTGTCTATTTTCTGTAGTGTAGTGGGTCTGTCTATTCTCTGTAGTGTAGTGGGTCTGTCTATTCTCTGTAGTGTAGTGGGTCTTTCTATTCTCTGTAGTGTAGTGGGTCTGTCTATTCTCTGTAGTGTAGTCAGTCTGTCTATTCTCTGTAGTGTAGTCAGTCTGTCTATTCTCTGTAGTGTAGTCAGTCTGTCTATTCTCTGTAGTGTAGTCAGTCTGTCTATTCTCTCTAGTGTAGTGGGTCTGTCTATTCTCTGTAGTGTAGTGAGTCTGTCTATTCTCTGTAGTGTAGTGGGTCTGTCTATTCTCTGTAGTGTAGTGGTCTCTGGGATCTTGCCCAGTCAATATTGTCTACTGGATTTGTCTTATGTGAGAAAGTGCATGCAACTGTCTAGGGATTGAGATATTGATCTGCGTCTGGGACCAGGCTATCACAATACACTATAGGCCTGTTGCGTGTTCTTTCTTTGGCTTGTGAGAAGGAGATTGAAAGATAGGTCATATGTCTGGCCTGTGAGTGAGTGCGTGCATCCATATTTTGCCAAGTAAACAGCCAGCCAGCCCTGTCCTGTACGTCTCTCAGTATCTCAGGTGGCAGATCACGTCTCCTCACAGCACTGGTGATTCACTCTGGCTCAGATTGGCAAAGTCAGGGAGATGGTCTGTCTGTGTGTGTATGTTTGTTTGTGTGTGTGTGTGTGTGTGTGTGTGTGTGTGTGTGTGTGTGTGTGTGTGTGTGTGTGTGTGTGTGTGTGTGTGTGTGTGTGTGTGTGTGTGTGTGTGTGTGTGTGTGTGTGTGTGTGTGTGTGTGTGTTGGCAGATTGGCACAGTCAGGGACGTGATGTGTGTGTGCATGCTGCGAACACGTGCCCATGCCAACACACACACAAGCATGTCCTACTCACTCACGTGCACACACACACACATACACACACACACACAGTGTGTGTCTGGGACAGACCTAGCTGTTGACTGACCTGGACCCTGGTGATGTACTCCATAACATTCAGCTCATGCCAGCGTGCCATGCTGATAAAACCCCAAAGCCATTTAAACTCGTGCAGGTGCAGACGTCATTAACATGGTCGGGGATTAGCGGTCTAACGGAACAATTAGGTAAATAAAGGGCGAACGCTGTTGGACTCACCACTCTGTTTCAACCGTTGGCCTCCGTGACATTTACCGGTTCCAAACAGGCTTCACGTGGGGTACCGTTAAACGGGCCGCTCATAGCGACACACGCTCACACAGAGGATCCTGGAGAGCAAGTACCTCTGAAAACACGATGTGTGTGTTTAATTATTGACGTTGAATATGATGTGATCAACACAATGACTGTAATTCCTTAATATAATGGTTAGCCTACATTTTATTCGTTTCATAAATAGGCCCTATGTTGTGGGTAATATGTACACCTATACATTAGCCTATTCAGCTTGTGTGGTTCTATTGCTTTTTCTCCTCAAACTCTGGAATTCAAGAATACATGGCGGTTCAGCATTTCTCCAAGAACAGCACCGTAATCAATTACGTTTAGTAGAAATCCAATGCACTTAAACTTCCAGCGCGAATAACAAGGGGCTGCAGAAGAGAGGTACATTTATCGATAAAATAATGAATTCCAACCAAACCCCTCCTCCTCCTCCCGTGAGACGTTCGCTCCCCCTGGCTCCCCCATCCACAATAAGAGATATCTGCGATGTGGAGTGGCGCAGGGCTCCCGCCTCGCTGACAGAGAGGAAACGAGCGAATCGCCCGCGTGACTCTCTCACTCATTGACCGCGCGGTCTATAGCAATTTTCATTATCCCTACCCGGTAGTGAGCAGTGAGGACCACTGCTAGGCTATCTCCATTGAAGGAACCGGGACAGAGGGAGAGAGCGAGAGAGAGGGGGGCGAGACGGTATTTGGAGCTCTCTCCAGCCTGCGCTCCCTCACAACCGCAGCAAGATGCTGAGCGCCGCTCTTTGCCAACCGGCTGCTGTTTCTCCCGTCTCCAGGGGCTGACTCCCGGTGAAGAGAACTCTAAATGGGCGTTTTTACCGTGTCTGTTGATTCTCAAGGATCCACGGTTGGATATTTTCGAAATGAAACGAATGAAAGATGTGAGCATCGAGAAGTGTTCTTGTTTTAGTGTGGTATCTGCAGTCTCCTCCCCCATAACAGTCAAGTCCACTGAACGCAGTGGTTCAGTGATTTTGAGTATTTATTTTCATGATAAATACGAAAAAGGATTCACATTTTGACATTAGGGACTTTCCAACTTTTCCCGGTGTTTCGTTGTCTGTTTTGCGGTCTCTGTCCGTGAAACAAAGATCTCGGGACATCATCAACTCTGTGGAAAACAGCGACTTGAGATCTTCCCCCGGTCTGAACAGTTTAGCGCTGTTTCTCCCCTTCTCTATCCCTCTTCAAGCATCTCCTCTGGGTGGGATTTCGACCGATGCTTGCCCTTTGTTTGCTTCTTGTACTGTCTTGTCATTTGTTTGTTTGTTTCACAGCATGATGATTCACATGCTCAGCCATAATAGCCAAGGAAATGTATTCAAATTACGCATGCAACATGACAGTAATTCGTTTTGTTATGCTAAATTCCTATGACTGAATGCAAAAGAAAGCATGGGCTTATAATATGGGTCTATTTCGAGGTTGCCTTCTAGGACTTGGCAGATCCATGCTAACTTGATTTGTGTGTGTGTGTGTGTGTGTGTGCGTGTGTGTGTGTGTGTGTGTGTGTGTGTGCGTGCGTGCGTGTGTGTGTGTGTGGCAACTGATCACCCCAATAGAATCCACTAAAGACCTGTCTGTGTGTGCCTGTTTGCAGTTACGCTGGAAGTCGCCATCCATGTGGCCCTCGAGAGTGGGGAGCAGGCAGCCCTGTCCCCGGGAATCGGCACTCCGCAGGGCGGCCATCAGTGGCAACGTCCTCGCCCTGCCGCCGCACCACGTCCCCACGGGCAGGAGTGTCCGGGTCTTCATCTGTGCCAACCCTGACGGTAAGACACCACTGGCCAGGGATTAAATCTGCGAGTCCAGATGACTCTGAATAAACTGTTTTAGTGATGACCTAATCTGCAGAAAAGTAGGATGCTGCGCGTCACAGTTTGTTCCTGGCGCATGTGTGACCTGTTACGCGCACGATGATACCTAAGTCATTGCACTTTTACCCATTTCCGACAGAAGATATGGTATATTACCTGTAAAAAAATGTATATAAGTCAATGTTTATATGACCCCCTTTCCAACAGTCCCTTAGTTACCACTTATTTGCAGGTATACCTCTTTTATACATATCAGTGGGTAACTTGTGAATTGAGATGGGTGGGGTTGTTGTTAAACCTGTTTGCAGTCCAAATTAGGGAGGTATTAAACAATGGAAGTGTTAATTAATTGACCTGCAAAAAAGCGGAGAACCATTCACACAGACCCAAAACCTGTACTTTGGTTACAGGAATAACATGTCTGTGAAAAAGCACGAATTATATATATGTCTCTAGGCCGCTTTTATTTTGTAGTGTTGTTTTTTATTTATTTATCTAGGCAAGTCAGTTAAGAACAAAGTCTTATTTTCAATGACGGCCTAGGAACAGTGGGTTAACTGCCTGTTCAGGGGCAGAATGACAGATTTGTACCTTGTCAGCTCAGGGGTTTGAATTTGCAACCTTCCGGTTACTAATCTAACGCTCTAACCACTAGGCTAACCACGCCCCATGTCAGATATACTAACAAAATGGTCTTAAAATGCAGACGTGGTAAATCTGTGGGATTTTGGTCTGTGGGTGAAAGGGATATTACAGACGTGAAGATTGATTTAGAATTCGAGCTGCTCATGAGCAAATGTATTTCATATCATTTCCAATATTTATGTCAGATCGTTCCAGTTCCTGAGAAAAAAAAGGAGCGTTGAACAATGTAGGTATGTCATTTACTGTGTCCCCATCATGATGGTCCCAATGGTCCATACAAACGACAGGACAGGAGAGTGACATATCACGATACTCTACCAGCCCTGCCACTGACTGACACAGAGTGTTCCCGCGTCCAACAGTCAGTCACTAATGGTATTGTTCAATTCAATTAGGACGCGCATCAGCGCCGTAGACATTAATGAGCCAAACCCACTCGACTGGAGAGGATAGACCGAGATTATGCTTGTAGTTGTGTAGTTATTCTACCGTTCGGTCAACAACGGTTATATGGATTAATTAGCCAATTATAATATACGTCACTTCGTTTTGAAAAGTGGTTTTAATCATATGGGATTCTGGTTAATTAAAGCGATGTTTTAATACGTTGTGAGGTAGGGATTTTCCTAACCGTTTGTGAGGAAAACGTCAATGACGCGCAAGGCTGTGGGGTCGGAGGGGGGATAGCATGCACTTGCAGAGCTGCTGAATACGGCCTCGGGTCGGGAAGTAAAAATAGGCTTTCTAAAAACGGAGTAAACAAAGCAAGAGAACTAGAGTAGCCTAGACACAAACAGAGAGGGTGAGATGAAGGGCGAGATGGAGAAAGGGACGACGACACACTCATTGACAACAAAAAAAATAGGGCCAAAATGCAACAACTGTCAACAGAGTGATCAAATGACCTAAAATTCCTCTGGTTTTGTCCCGGCTTTTATCCATATCCAATGGCAAACACAGTAGAAGAAATGTGCCACCTGTTGCTGGTCCAATCATTACATTTCACCTGCAGTAACTCTGAAGATGCTTAGGAATCAGAGGTCCAATAGGAATACATGGAAAATATGAAATGCATTTGAAATATTTGACCGTCCATTTCAGGAAGGATATTGACACACTGTTGACTAAAGGTTGCTATACATTATACAAAGGGTGGGTCTAATCCTGAACGCTGATTGGTTAAAACCGCATTCCAGCCGGTGTCTATTCCACGAGTTACCACCGGCTAAATCTATGACATTAAAGTGCCTATTTATTCTGTTCCATCTGACTGAGCAATCCACTGTCTCATCAGCCCAGCCAGGCAATTTATAAACTTGATCTCCACTATAAAAATCATCTAGACATTATCTCACATTTCTTTTAGACATTTAGTTTTCAACAGAGGTGATTTGTATAAACCTTGCTGTCTGTCTCTCTGACATTTGCAACATTGTTTTAATATTCAAATTCGATCTCCAGCTGTCCCATAGTATTAATGTCAGGAGTCGGAACGAGACAGACAGGCAGGGCAGCATTTCTCAGCCAGTCGAATAAACGAATCAGCAGGCATAATTGTTATGGATATACATTATACAAAGAAATGCCAATTGAAAAAAAGGTAAAAACCGAAGAACGTGCAGCTAGTTTGCAATCTATCCAGCTTCAGTTTGAAGTGATTGTGTTATCTGTTTTGTTGGCTAGCTCCTCTGAAGAACAGTGTCCTGACAAGTGAGCACATGTTCTATGCCAGGTGAAGTTGCGCCTCATTAGCTCATTGTTATGGATGCAGCTAAATAAATCACTAGAAAACAGCTAGGATTGTTCAATTTTTTTCCATTTTCACCTAAAATGACATACCCAAGTCTAACTGCCTGTAGCTCAGGACCTAAAGCAAGGCTAAGCATATTCTTGAAACCATTTGAAGGGAAACACTTTGAAATTTGTGGAAATGTGAAATTAATGTAGGAGAATATAACACATTAGATCCGATAAAAGATAATACAAAGAAAAACATGTGTTTTCTTTGAAATGCAAGAGGAAGGCCATTATATGACTTAGGAGTCTAGTCGCAATTTAGATTTTGGCCACTAGATGGCAGCAGTGTATGTGCACATTTTTAGACCGATCCAGTGAATCATTGCATTACTGTTCAAAGTGTTGTATCAAGTCTGCCCAAATGTGCCTAATTGATTTATTGATACATTTTCAAGTACATAACTGTGCACTCTCCTCAAACAATAGCATGGTATTCTTTCACTATAATAGCTACTGTAAACTGGACAGTGCAGTTAGATTAACAAGAATGTAAGCTTTCTGCCCAATTAAGACATGTCTGTGTCCTGGAATGTTTTCTGTTACTTACAACTGTCATGCTAATCACATTATGGCACGTTATCTCAACCGTCCCGGTATAGAGACACCAATCCAAATTTAGCTACAGTGCTGTTATTCTGTCTGCAATGTTTGACGTGACTGTCAGTTAGCCGTAGTTGGCTAGCTAGCAAGCAAGGGATAAGAACGTTGCCAGCCAGTATGGCAATGGAACATTTAGAACCAACGACTGGGTCGCATCCATAGATACAGAACAGAAAGACTGAACAACTGGGTCGCATCCCTGACAACCGAACTGATCAAATGAACGACCAGCTGGCTTGGGTAGCAACCCTAGATTTGTGTCAGGTTCTATATCTTGTGGAAGGATGAAATAATATGAATAAATTCATCAAAATAATGTTTTTAATTAAAATATGTAAATCATTATCTGAATATGTTGGTAACCCGTTGTATAAAAGTGATAATGCCCTCGAAGCCGGTGTTTGGAGGATATATTGGCACGGTTTGCCGCCCCTCGGTTTCTGGGGCATCACTTAGAAGTTTTTACATTACATCATACAGAACTAGTCAGAACTAGTATTGTGAATTCATGATACTGGTGCTGGGAGGTAGACATTGATTCTACACCAATACACAGATACATTGTTGTGGGGGGGAGAGGGAGAGAGAGAGAGAGAGCGAGAGAGCGAGGCAGAGAGACAGAGAGAGCGAGACAGAGAGAGAGAGAGAGAGAGAGAGGTAGAGAGAGAGGTAGAGAGAGAGGTAGAGAGAGAGGTAGAGAGAGAGGTAGAGAGAGAGGTAGAGAGAGAGAGAGAGAGAGAGAGCGAGAGAGCGAGACAGAGAGAGAGAGAGGTAGAGAGAGAGAGAGGTAGAGAGAGAGTTAGAGAGAGAGAGAGAGAGAGAGAGAGACAGTGGAAAGAATAAACCAAAAAAACAGAGCAAATTGGAATGTTACTTGGCCCCAAACATAGTTTTGCTATTGCGAGAAGCCGCCATAGGCACACCTGGCTCTCGAGAGAAGCCCCACAAAATTAGGTGAAAACTGAGCTGCACTTCCTAACTTTCTGCCAAATGTATGATCACATTAGAGATACATATTTCCCACAGATCACCCAGATTCACAAATCATTTGAAAACAAATTGAACATGGATAAACTCCCATATCTGTCAGGCAAATATGCAGTGTTCAATCACAGCAGCAAGATGTGTGGCCCGTTGCCATGTTAAAGAGGTAACCAGTGAAGCACAAACAACATTGTAACTACTGCCAATTTCAGTTTATTTGTCTTCACCTACTATTCGTGCTAAAACACTGTACATAGATGGTAATATAACACCTTGATATGTCTTCATCTTCTTGAAACCTTTTTGAGTGCAATGTTTACTGTTCATTTCTATATCGTTTTTTATTGATGTTGTTTTGTCTTTTCACTTTTATTTATTGTTTATTTTGGCAATGTAATTACATGTTTCTCATGCCAATAAAGCCCCTTTGAACTGAATAGAGAGAGAGAGAGAGAGAGAGAATTCACATCTTCATTGTCTGTGATCAGCACCAAGTGATCAGCAACTCTATGGACTGGATAGTGTTTTTCTAGAAGTAACACACCTTGCAACGTTGGTGGAGTGCTATTCCACATCTTACACTAAGTTAAAGTCTGTGATCAGCACCAAGTGATCAGCAACTCTATGGACTGGATAGTGTTTTTCTAGAAGTAACACTACCTATACTGAGAGTGATCTAGAACCTATAGTGAGAGTGATCTAGAACCTATTGGGAGAGTGATCTAGAAACTATAGGGAAGTGATCTAGAACCAATAGTGAGAGTGATCTAGAACCTATAGGGAAAGTGATCTAGAACCTATAGTGAGAGTGATCTAGAACCTATAGGGAGAGTGATCTAGAACCTATAGGGAGAGTGATCTAGAACCTATAGGGAAAGTGATCTAGAACCTATAGGGAAAGTGATCTAGAACCTATACTGCAACGTTGGTGGAAAGTGGGAGAGTGATCTATATCCTAGAACCTAGAGATTGATCTAGAACCTATAGGGAAAGGGATCTAGAACATGTAGGGAGAGTGACGAACCTATAGGGAGAGTGATCTAGAACCTATAGGGAGAGTGATCTAGAAACACTAGAGTGAGTGATCTAGAACCTATACTGAGAGTGATCTAGAACCTATAGGGAGAGTGATCTAGGCTAGAACCTATAGATGATCTAGAACCTATAGTGAGAGTGATCTAAGTGAGAGTGCTCTATATAGTGATCTAGAAACTATAGGGAAGTGATCTAGAACTTATAGTGAGAGTGATCTAGAACCTATAGTGAGAGTGCTAGAACCTATAGAGTGATCTAGAACCTATAGGGAGAGTGATCTAGAACCTATAGGGAGAGTGATCTAGAAACTACAGGGAGAGTGATCTAGAACCTATACTGAGAATGATCTAGAACCTATACTGAGAGTGATCTAGAACCTATACTGAGAGTGATCTAGAACCTATAGTGAGAGTGATCTAGAACCTATTGGGAGAGTGATCTAGAACCTATAGGGAGAGTGATCTAGAACCTATAGGGAAAGTGATCTAGAACCTATAGGGAGAGTGATCTAGAACCTATAGGGAGAGTGATCTAGAACCTATAGGGAAAGTGATCTAGAACCTATACTGAGAGTGATCTAGAACCTATAGGGAGATTGATCTAGAACCTATAGGGAAAGGGATCTAGAACATGTAGGGAGAGTGACCTAGAACCTATAGGGAGAGTGATCTAGAACCTATAGGGAGAGTGATCTAGAAACTACAGGGAGAGTGATCTAGAACCTATACTGAGAATGATCTAGAACCTATACTGAGAGTGATCTAGAACCTATAGGGAGAGTGATCTAGAACCTATAGTGAGAGTGATCTAGAACCTATTGGGAGAGTGATCTAGAACCTATAGGGAAAGTGATCTAGAAACTATAGGGAAGTGATCTAGAACCTATAGTGAGAGTGATCTAGAACCTATAGTGAGAGTGCTCTAGAACCTATAGGGAGAGTGATCTAGAACTCTAGAACCTATAGGGAGAGTGATATATAGAAACTATAGGAAAAGTGATCTAGAACCTATAGTGAGAGTGATCTAGAACCTATAGGGAAAGTGATCTACAAGCTATAGGGAGAGTGATCTAGAACCTATAGGGAGAGTGAACTAGGTGTCTAAGGCACACTAGGGGAATGCAATTCACTTATAGTGCACACTAAGGAAGAGATTACCTTAAGTATGGTCTACTTATGCTTTACCAGAGATAACTACAGTATCATAACAGTTGTACTGTGTCTGTAGATGTGTCTGGCCCACTGGGCCCTCTTCTCCAGATGTGATTCAGTGTTTCAGATTGATGTGTTCTCTGTCTGGTAGTGACCTATAGCCTATGATGTACAGTCGTGTCACTGCCCAGACTAGTGTAGTCAAAGACCATAGACCGTCCTCTCAGTCCCCTGTTGATGATTCTGCATTTAAGAAGCATCTTACCAACCACTGTAACAATGTTACTGCTGCTACTTATTAAAGGGACAATATGTAATTCAGGAATTCTTTAAGAATCAATGGCTTTATGGTTCATTTAAAAGTCCAAAAAGGGATGTACAAATCCCAG
The DNA here is from genome assembly GCF_045791955.1 of Oncorhynchus clarkii lewisi. Lineage (NCBI taxonomy): Eukaryota > Metazoa > Chordata > Actinopteri > Salmoniformes > Salmonidae > Oncorhynchus > Oncorhynchus clarkii. The sequence continues at coordinate 46,968,748 of NC_092167.1, forward strand.
ATTGCCCTTTTAAGGACTCTTTGAATGTAGGTTATGGGCACAATAAAACATTGAAGCTGAGATGATTTTGCTGAAAGCCAAATAAAAAATGTTGTTCCAGTATAGTTCATACCTGTCACGCCCTGACCTTAGAGCCGTTTTATTTCTCTATTTGGTTAGGTCAGGGTGTGATGTGGGGTGGTTATTCTATATTGTCTAGTCCTTTGTTTTTGGCCGGGTATGGTTCCCAATCAGAGGCAGCTGTCTATCGTTGTCTCTGATTGGGGATCATACTTAGGCAGCCCTTTTTCCCACTTTCTGTTGTGGGATCTTGTTTTTGCACAGTTGCTGTTAGCCCTGCAGAACTTTGCGTTCGTTTATATTTTGTTGTTTTTTGGTGTCATTTTTAATAAAAGAAAAACGTACGCCTACCACGCTGCACCTTGGTCCATTCATTCAGACGAGCGTAACAATACCTTATGAAAAAAATCACGACAGCTGTGAAACAGGTACAATTTTATAAATGCCCGACAGATCACTTGTTTGTTCGACCTCGTAAGATCTTTTTGTGTCGGTAAAATGTGTTATGTGAGAAATGGCGGTGTAAATGCCTTTATGCACAAATATTGATATAATTACCATCATGTCGAAGTAAACTTGGAGTCACGCGATGATATGGTGTGTGGTCCTCCCACTATGACTTGGGAAAGCGTGCAGTTTATTAGGCTGCAGATGAAATAAGTTATGATGAACTACACAGGGGAGGTGAAAGGTCAAAGTGATCTTAAAGCACCATTCCAATAAATAGCAAGGTTCTGATTCTGGAGACATGATGATCGATGCTTGACTGCTGTTTGACAACCACAAAATATTCTCGCCCTTAATTAAGACTGAAGGGGTTCGATGCGTAAAACGATCTATTCCTCCTACCGCATGTCATCCAATGAGATGTTCAATTTTACCCTGGAATTATTATTCTCATTTTATTTTTGATGTGCTTTATGAGCCTTTAATAGCCTTTAGTAGCATTTAGTAGCCTTTAGTAGCCTTTATCAGCCGTTAGTATGCTTTATTAGCCTTTAGTAGCCTTTATTAGCCTTTAGTGGCCTTTATTAGCCTTTAGTAGTCTTTAGTAGCCTTTATCAGCCTTTAGTGGCCTTTAGTAGCCTTCAGTAGGATTTAGTAGCCTTTTGTAGTCTTTATTAGCCTTTAGTAGGCTTTATTAGCCTTTAGTAGCCTTTAGTAGCCTTTAGTAGCCTTTAGTAGGCTTTATTAGCCGTTAGTAGCCTTTAGTAGACTTTCGTAGGATTTATTAGCCGTTAGTAGCCATTAGTAGGCTTTATTAGCCGTTAGTAGCCTTTAGTAGGCTTTATTAGCCTTTAGTAGCCTTTATCAGCCTTTAGTAGGCTTTATTAGCCTTTAGTATCCTTTAGTAGCCTTTATCAGCCTTTAGTACGCGTTATTAGCCTTTTGTAGCCTTTAGTAGCCTTTATCAGCCTTTAGTGGCCTTTAGTAGCCTTCAGTAGGCTTTAGTAGCCTTTAGTAGTCTTTATTAGCCTTTAGTAGTCTTTATTAGCCTTTAGTAGCCTTTATTAGCCTTTAGTAGCCTTTATTAGCCTTTAGTAGCCTTTAATAGGCTTTAGTAGGCTTTATTAGTCGTTAGTAGCCTTTAGTAGACTTTAGTAGGCTTTATTAGCCGTAAGTAGCCTTTAGTAGACTTTAGTAGGCTATATTAGCCGTTAGTAGCCTTTAGTAGACTTTAGTAGGCTTTATTAGCCATTAGTAGCCTTTAGTAGACTTTAGTGGGCTTTCTTAGCCGTTAGTAGCCTTTAGTAGGCTTTATGAGCCGTTAGTAGCCTTTAGTAGACTTTAGTAGGCTTTATTAGCCATTAGTAGCCTTTAGTTGGCTTTATTAGCCGCTAGTAGCCTTTAGTAGGCTTTATTAGCCTTTAGTAGCCTTTAGTAGGGCTACTAATATTATTCAAGGTCTCAGACTCTCCTTTCCATATAGCTATTCTCTCCTTCACTTAGAATATTAATAGTCTAGAAAATCTCTCTCTCTCTCTCTCTCTCTTCATCCCTTATTCCCCCTCCGTGTATCTGGTCTGGAAAACCCTCTCAGATCTGGCTATCATCCTGTTAGAGCTTTAACTGTGAAATCTATAAATCCTTAGAGAAGGTTACGGCCCCGGGGTCATTTCAGGATCCAATCTGCTGGGAAAGAAAGAGAGAGGGAGAGAGAGAGAGAGAGAGAGAGAGAGAGAGAGAGAGAGAGAGAGAGAGAGAGAGAGAGAGAGAGAGAGAGAGAGAGAGAGAGAGAGAGAGAGAGAGAGAGAGAGAGAGAGAGAGAGAGAGAGAGAGAGAGAGAGAGAGAGAGAGAGAGAGAGAGAGAGGGAGAGGGAGAATTATGGAGGGATGGAGGGGACTGACTATGTCACCGGTGGCGCTTACCAAATCAAATCAAAAAATAATTGTCACATACAAATGGTTAGCAGATGTTAATGAGAGTATAGCGAAATGCGAGTGTAGCGAATGCAGTAATACCTATCAAGTAATCTAACAATTTCACAACAACTACCTTAGACACACAAGTGTAAAGGAATGAATAAGAATATGTACATATTAATATATGGATGAGCGATGGCCGAACGGCATAGGCAAGATGCAGTAGATGGTATAGAGTACAGTATATACATATGAGATGAGTAATGTAGGGTATGTAAACATTATATAAAGTGGCATTGTTTAAAATGGCTGGTGATACATTTATTACGTCCAATTGTTTATTATTAAAGTGGCAGCAACCACTCAATGTTAGTGATGGCTGTTTAACAGTCTGATGGCCTTGAGATAGAAGCTGTTTTTCAGTCTCTCGGTCCCTGCTTTGATGCACCTGTACTGACCTCGCCTTCTGGATGATAGCAGGGTGAACAGGCAGTGGCTCGGGTGGTTGTTGTCCTTGATTATCTTTTTGGCCTTCCTGTGACATCGGGTGGTGTAGGTGTCCTGGAGGGCAGGTAGTTTGCCCCCGGTGATGCGTTGTGCAGACCTCACCCTCTGGAGAGCCTTACGGTTGTGGGCGGAGCAGTTGCCGTACCAGGCGGTGATACAGCCCGACAGGACGCTCTCAATTGTGCATCTGCAAAAGTTTGTGTGTTTTTGGTGACAAGCCAAATTTCTTCAGCCTCCTGAGGTTGCGCTGCTGCGCCTTCTTCACCACGCTGTCTGTGTGGGTGGACACACCTTTTCCACTACACACTCTCTCTCTCTCTCTCTGTCACTCTCACTCTCTCACCCCCCCTTTTTCTCTCTCTCTCCACCCCTCTCTCTGTCCTCCCCCCCCCCTCTCTCTCTCTCTCTCTGTCCCCCCCCCCTCTCTCTCTCTCTCTCTCTCTCTCTCTCTCTCTCTCTCTCTCTCTCTCTCTCACCCCCCCATTTTCTCTCTCTCTCTCTCTCTCTCTCTCTCTCTCTCTCTCTCTCTCTCACCCCCCCATTTTCTCTCTCTCTCTCTCACCCCCCTCCATTTTCTCTCTCTCTCTCTCTCTCTCTCTCTCTCTCTCTCACCCCCCCATTTTCTCTCTCTCTCCACTCTCTCTCTCACCCCCCCATTTTCTCTCTCTCTCTCCACTCTCTCTCTCTCTCTCTCTCTCTCTCTCTCTCTCTCTCTCTCTCTCACCCATCCTCTCTCTCTCTCTCTCTCTCTCTCTCTCTCTCTCTTTCACCCCCCCCCCTCTCTCTCTCTCTCCACTCTCTCCCGTAGACATATCTTTCCAGAGCTAGTTAAACACAGGTAAAATGAGGACCTGGAGAGCTCGTCCAGTGTTGGTGCTGTTATGATATTATGAAGGGCGTTATAGAGTCCGGTAGAGTTTAGACAATGAGGACCTTAGAGAGCTCGTCCAGTGTTGGTGCTGTTATGATATTATGAAGGGCATTATAGAGTCCGGTAGAGTTTACAGTGTGATACTGTGCAGTTTCCTTGTGAATGTTTATGCTCTTCCAAAGCCTTCATCAGATTGACAATGAATGAACAAACACACAGCAAAACGAACTTCATTACAATCAATAGAAATTGGAATCAGACGCTGTGTGTCAGACAGTGTGTATGTAAACTGTTTAGGGCCGACCCCATTCTGTCGACTGGTCCATTGTTTGGTCGATAGGCTATTGGTCGACCAATATTTCTTCAGTGGAGCAGTAGCAAAAACATTATTTTTTTAAATTCATGTGCAAGACACCTGTTTGATTCATGCATGTCTGAGTGGACTGATCCATTGTAGAGGCCTGTCTGAGTGGACTGATCCATTGTAGAGGCCTGTCTGAGTGGACTGATCCATTGTAGAGGCCTGTCTGAGTGGACTGATCCATTGTAGAGGCCTGTCTGAGTGAACTGATCCATTGTAGAGGCCTGTCTGAGTGGACTGATCCATTGTAGAGGCCTGTCTGAGTGGACTGATCCATTGTAGAGGCCTGTCTGAGTGGACTGATCCATTGTAGAGGCCTGTCTGAGTGAACTGATCCATTGTAGAGGCCTGTCTGAGTGGACTGATCCATTGTAGAGGCCTGTCTGAGTGGACTGATCCATTGTAGAGGCCTGCTGATCTGTTGTGGAGGCCGTGAGGCCCAGTCCATCACTCTAAGACATGTGCTACTAAAATCGAATACGGTTATATTACATATGGTGCAACAATAATAAAAACAATATTATTTTATCACAAATGTGCTTTCTCCAACATTGGATAGCAGCGGTTGTGAAACATCATTGCTCTGGTGAATTGCCGCTTTTTCCTAGACCATGTTTATACGTGCTTAATTGCAAAGTTACCCAGCATATTGGTGTTGAGGACAATGTGGCGGAGGCAGCAGCGGAGTTAGGAGATGAGAAAACTGCTCTTGCCTTAATTGTCTAAGACAAGCGAGGCGAGAAGAAACCCCAACTTAATTAGGTCTATAATCAAGATCCTAACTGTTAAATGTGCCTGCCTTCATAAATCATCCACATACACTACCGTTCAAAAGTTTGGGGTCACATTAAATTGTATCCACAAAACACCAGTCTCAACGTCAACAATGAAGAGGCGACTCCGGGATGCTGGCCTTCTAGGCAGAGTTACAAAGAAAAAGCCATATCTCAGACTGGCCAATAAAACTAAAACATTAAGATGGGCAAAATAACACAGACACTGGAGAGAGGATATCTGCCTAGAAGGCCAGCATCCCGGAGTCGCCTCTTCACTGTTGACGTTGAGACTGGACAGAGGAACTCTGCCTGGAAGGCCAGCATCCCGGAGTCACCTCTTCACTGTTGACGTTGAGACTGGACAGAGGAACTCTGCCTAGAAGGCCAGCATCCCGGAGTCACCTCTTCACTGTTGACGTTGAGACTGGACAGAGGAACTCTGCCTAGAAGGCCAGCATCCCGGAGTCACCTCTTCACTGTTGACGTTGAGACTGGACAGAGGAACTCTGCCTAGAAGGTCAGCATCACGGAGTCACCTCTTCACTGTTGACGTTGAGACTAGACAGAGGAACTCTGCCTGGAAGGCCAGCATCCCGGAGTCGCCTCTTCACTGTTGACGTTGAGACTAGACAGAGGAACTCTGCCTGGAAGGCCAGCATCCCGGAGTCGCCTCTTCACTGTTGACGTTGAGACTAGACAGAGGAACTCTGCCTGGAAGGCCAGCATCCCGGAGTCGCCTCTTCACTGTTGACTTTGAGACTAGACAGAGGAACTCTGCCTGGAAGGCCAGCATCCCGGAGTCGCCTCTTCACTGTTGACGTTGAGACTAGACAGAGGAACTCTGCCTGGAAGGCCAGCATCCCGGAGTCGCCTCTTCACTGTTGACGTTGAGACTGGACAGAGGAACTCTGCCTAGAAGGCCAGCATCCCGGAGTCGCCTCTTCACTGTTGACGTTGAGACTGGACAGAGGAACTCTGCCTAGAAGGCCAGCATCCCGGAGTCACCTCTTCACTGTTGACGTTGAGACTGGACAGAGGAACTCTGCCTGGAAGGCCAGCATCCCGGAGTCGCCTCTTCACTGTTGACGTTGAGACTGGACAGAGGAACTCTGCCTGGAAGGCCAGCATCACGGAGTCGCCTCTTCACTGTTGACGTTGAGACTAGACAGAGGAACTCTGCCTGGAAGGCCAGCATCCCGGAGTCGCCTCTTCACTGTTGACGTTGAGACTGGACAGAGGAACTCTGCCTAGAAGGCCAGCATCCCGGAGTCGCCTCTTCACTGTTGACTTTGAGACTAGACAGAGGAACTCTGCCTGGAAGGCCAGCATCCCGGAGTCACCTCTTCACTGTTGACGTTGAGACTAGACAGAGGAACTCTGCCTGGAAGGCCAGCATCCCGGAGTCGCCTCTTCACTGTTGACTTTGAGACTAGACAGAGGAACTCTGCCTGGAAGGCCAGCATCCCGGAGTCGCCTCTTCACTGTTGACGTTGAGACTGGACAGAGGAACTCTGCCTGGAAGGCCAGCATCCCGGAGTCGCCTCTTCACTGTTGACGTTGAGACTTTTGCGGGTACTATTTAAATAAGCTGCCATTTGAGGACTATTTCTCAAACTAGACACTCTAATCAAATCAAAGTTTATTTGTCACGTGCGCCGAATACAACAGGTGTACACCTTACAGTGAAATGCTTACTTACAGGCTCTAACCAATAGTGCAAAAAATATATTAGGTGAACAATAGGTAAGTAAAGAAATAAAACAACAGTAAATACAGGCTATAAACAGTAGCGAGGCTATAAATAGTAGAGAGGCTATAAACAGTAGAGAGGCTATAAACAGTAGCGAGGCTATAAACAGTAGCGAGGCTATAAACAGTAGCGAGGCTATAAACAGTAGCGAGGCTATAAACAATAGCGAGGCTCTAAATGTAGTGAGGCTATATACAGTAGAGAGGCTATAAACAGTAGCGAGGCTATAAACAATAGCGAGGCTATAACAGTAGCGAGGCTATAAACAGTAGCGAGGCTATAAACAGTAGAGAGGCTATAAACAGTAGCGAGGCTATAAACAGTAGCGAGGCTATAAACAGTAGCGAGGCTATAAACAGTAGCGAGGTTATATACAGTAGAGAGGCTATAAACAGTAGCGAGGCTATAAACAGTAGAGAGGCTATATACAGTAGCGAGGCTATAAACAGTAGCGAGGCTATAACAGTAGCGAGGCTATAACAGTAGCGAGGCTATAACAGTAGCGAGGCTATAAACAGTAGCGAGGCTATAAATGTAGCGAGGCTATAAACAGTAGCGAGGCTATAACAGTAGCGAGGCTATAAACAGTAGCGAGGCTATAAATGTAGCGAGGCTATAAATGTAGCGAGGCTATAAACAGTAGCGAGGCTATAACAGTAACGAGGCTATAAACAGTAGCGAGGCTATAAACAGTAGCGAGGCTATAAACAGTAGCGAGGCTATAACAGTAGCGAGGCTATAAACAGTAGCGAGGCTATATACAGTAGCGAGGCTATAAATGTAGCGAGGCTATAAACAGTAGCGAGGCTATAACAGTAGCGAGGCTATAAACAGTAGCGAGGCTATAAATGTAGCGAGGCTATAAACAGTAGCGAGGCTGTAAACAGTAGCGAGGCTAAAAACAGTAGCGAGGCTATAAATGTAGCGAGGCTATAAACAGTAGCGAGGCTGTAAACAGTAGCGAGGCTATAAATGTAGCGAGGCTATAAACAGTAGCGAGGCTATAAATGTAGCGAGGCTATAAACAGTAGCGAGGCTATAACAGTAGCGAGGCTAAAAACAGTAGCGAGGCTATAAATGTAGCAGACTATAAACAGTAGCGAGGCTGTAAACAGTAGCGAGGCTATAAACAGTAGCGAGGCTATAAATGTAGCGAGGCTATAAACAGTAGCGAGGCTATAAACAGTAGCGAGGCTATAAACAGTAGCGAGGCTATAAACAGTAGCGAGGCTATATAGAGTAGCGAGGCTATAAACAGTAGCGAGGCTATAAATGTAGCGAGGCTATAAACAGTAGCGAGGCTATAAACGTAGCGAGGCTATAAATGTAGCGAGGCTATAAACAGTAGCGAGGCTATAAATGTAGCGAGGCTATATACAGTAGCGAGGCTATAAATGTAGCGAGGCTATAAACAGTAGCGAGGCTATAAACAGTAGCGAGGCTATAAACAGTAGCGAGGCTATAAACAGTAGCGAGGCTATATAGAGTAGCGAGGCTATAAACAGTAGCGAGGCTATAAATGTAGCGAGGCTATAAACAGTAGCGAGGCTATAAACGTAGCGAGGCTATAAATGTAGCGAGGCTATAAACAGTAGCGAGGCTATAAATGTAGCGAGGCTATAAACAGTAGCGAGGCTATAAATGTAGCGAGGCTATAAACAGTAGCGAGGCTATAACAGTAGCGAGGCTATAAATGTAGCGAGGCTATAAACAGTAGCGAGGCTATAATCAGTAACGAGGCTATAAACAGTAGAGAGGCTATAATCATTATCGAGGCTATAAACAGTAGCAAGGCTATAAACAGTAGAGAGGCTATAATCAGTATCGAGGCTATAAACAGTAGCAAAGCTATAAACAGTAGAGAGGCTATAATCAGTATCGAGGCTATAAACAGTAGAGAGGCTATATACAGTAGAGTGGCTACATACAGACATCGGTTAGTCAGGCTGATTCAGGTAATATGTACATGTAGATATGGTTAAAGTGACTATGCATATATGATGAACAGAGAGTAGCAGTAGCGTAGAAGAGGGGTTGGCGGGTGGCAGGACACAATGCAGATAGCCCGGTTAGCCAATATGCGGGAGCACTGGTTGGTCGGCCCAACTGAGGTAGTATGTACATGAATGTGTAGTTAAAGTGACTATGCATATACAGTATGATAAACAGAGAGTAGCAGCAGCGTAAAAAGAGGGGTTGGGGGAGGGGGGTTCAGGGGGGGCAAACAATGTAAATAGTCCGTGTAGACATTTGATTACATGTTCAGGAGTCTTATGGCTTGAGGGTAAAAACTGTTGAGCCTTTGTGTCCTAGACTTCGGTACCGTTTACCATGCGGTAGTAGAGAGAACAGTCTATGACTGGGGTTGCTGGGATCTTTGACAATTTTTAGGGCCTTCCTCTGATACCGCCTGCTGTAGAGGTCCTGGATGGTAGGCAGCTTAGCCCCAGTGATGTACTGGGCCGTACGCACTACCCTATGTAGTGCCTCGCAGTCAGAGGCCGAGCAATTGCCGTACCAGGCAGTGATGCAACCAGTCAGGATGCTCTCGATGTTGCAGCTGTAGAACCTTTTGAGGATCTCAGGACCCACGCCAAATCTTTTTAGTTTCCTGAAGGGGGAATAGGCTTTGTCGTGCCCTCTTCATGACTGTCTTGGTGTGTTTGGACCATTCTAGTTTGTTGTTGATGTGGACACCAAGGAACTTGAAGCTCTCAACCTGCTCCACTGCAGCCCCTTTGATGAGAATGGGAGCGTGCTCGGTCCTCATTTTCCTGTAGTCCACAATCATCTCCTTAGTCTTGGTTACGTTGAGGGAGAGGTTGTTATTCTGGCACCACCCAGCCAGGTCTCTGACCTCCTTCCTATAGGCTGTCTCGTCGTTGTCGGTGATCAGACCTACCACTGTTGTGTTGTCTGCAAACATAATTATGGTGTTGGAGTCGTGCCTGGCCATGCAGTCGTGGGTGAACAGGGAGTTCAGGAGGGGACTGAGCACAAACCCCTGGGGAGTGCAGTGTTAGGGATCAGCATAGCAGGTGTGTTGCTACCTTCCTTCACCACCTTCCCGTAAGAAAGTCCAGGATCCAGTTGCAGAGGGAGGTGTTTAGTCTAAGGATCCTTAGCTTAGTGATGAGCTTTGAGGGTACAATGGTGTTGAACGCTGAGCTGTAGTCAGTGAATAGCATTCTCACATAAGTATTCCTTTTGTCCAGGTGGGAAAGGACAGTGTGGAGTGCAGTAGAGATTGTATCATCTGTGGATCTGTTTGGGCGGTATGCAAATTGGAGTGGGTCTGGGATAAGGGTGTTGATGTGAGCCATTACCAACCTTTCAAAGCACTTCATAGCTACGGACATGAGTGCTATGGGTCTGTAGTCATTTAGGCAGGTTGCTTTTGTGTTCTTGGGCACAAGGACTATGGTGGTCTGCTTTAAACATGTTGGTATTACATACTCAATCAGGGACATGTTGAAAATGTCAGTGAAGACATCTGCCAGTTGGTCAGCATATGCCCAGAGCACACGTCCTGGTAATCCAGCCTTGTGTATGTTGACCTGTTTAACTTCTCTACGATAGGGGGACAGTCGCGTCCCACTTGGCCAAAAGCCAGGGAAAATGCAGAGCGGCAAATTCAAATAAAATGATATGAAATTCAAACTTTCATTAAATCACACATGTAAGATACTAAATTAAAGCTACACTCGTTGTGAATCCAGCCAACATGTCAGATTTTAAAAAAGCTTTTCGGCGAAAGCATAAGATGCTATTATCTGATGATAGCACAACAGTAAACAAAGAGAGTAGCATAATTCAACCCTGCAGGCGTTACACAAAACGCAGAAATAAAATATAAATCATGCCTTACCTTTGACGAGGTTCTTTTGTTGGCACTCCAATATGTCCCATAAACATCACAAATGGTCCTTTTGTTCGATTAATTCCATCCATATATATCCAAAATATAAATTTATTTGGCGCGTTTGATCCAGTAAAAATGTGTCCGTACTTCTTCATTTCACAAAGGAATAACCTCAGCCATTTTCCAAAGACTGGTGACATCTAGCGGTAGGAACTGCAAACAAGTGCCTCAGAAATATAGTTCCCCTAAGAAATCTCATTGAATAGACAGTGACCTCAAATTTGTTTATTTCTGAATGGTTAGTCCTCGGGGTTTTGCCTGCTACATAAGTAATGTTATACTCACAGACAGGATTCAAACAGTTTTAGAAACTTCAGAGTGTATTCTATCCAAATATACTAATAATATGCATATCTTATATTATTGGCATGAGTAGCAGGAAGTTGAAATTGGGCACGCTATTTATCCAAAAGTGAAAATGCCCTATCCCAAAGAGGTTTATGTCTTACTCACGTCAGCTTCGGTGAGCGTGATCACACAGTCATCCGGGACAGCTGATGCTCTCATGCATGCCCAGTGTTGCTTGCCTCGAAGCAAGCATAGAAGTGATTTAGCTCATCTGGTAGGCACTTGTCACTGGGCAGCTCGTGGCTGTGCTTCCCTTTGTAGTCTGTAATAGTTTGCAAGCCCTGCCACATAAGACGAACGTCGGAGCCGGTGTTGTATGATTTCATCTTAGCCCTGTATTGACGCTTTGCTTGTTTGATGGTTCCTCGCAGGGCATAGCAGGATTTCTTGTAAGCTTCCGGGTTAGAGTCCCACACGTTGAAAGCGGCAGTTCTACCCTTTATCTCAGTTCGAATGTGGGTGGGTGGTGCAGTTGTCGTACCAGACAGTGATACAGCCCTACAGGATGCTCTCAATGGTGCGTCTGTATAAGTTTCTGAGGGTCTTAGGTACCAAGCAGAATCTTGAGGCGCTATAGCACCTTGTTGTGTCGTCCGCAAACTTGATGATTGACTTGGAGGCGTGCTTGGCCACGCAGTCATGGGTGAACAGGGAGCACAGGAGGGGGCTGAGCACACACCCTTGTGGGGCCCCTGTGTTGAGGATCAGCAAAGTGGAGGTGTTGTTTCCTACCTCCACCACCTGGGGGGGGGGGGGGGGGGGTTTAACAAGGCACACCTGTTATTTGAAATGTATTCCAGGTGACTACCTCATGAAGCTGGTTGAGAGAACGCCAAGTGTGTGCAAAGCATTCATCAATGCAAAGGGTGGCTACTTTGAATAATCTAAAATATATTTTGATTTGTTGAACACTTTTTTTTGGTTACTACATGATTCCATATGTGTTATGTCATAGTTTTGATGTCTTCACTATTATTCTACAACATAGTAAAATAAAGAAAAACCCTTGAATGAGTAGGTGTGTCCAAACTTTTAATGGTGATTGCTATGTGGGTAGTGTTCAGGGCTTAATATTTGCTATGTGGGTGGTGTGTTGGGCTTGATGATTGCTATGTGTGTAGTGTATTGGGCTTGATGATTGCTATGTGGGTAGTGTGTAGGCTTGATGATTGCTATGTGGGTAGTGTGTAGGGCTTAATGATTGCTATGTGGGTAGTGTGTAGGGCTTAATGATTGCTATGTGGGTAGTGTGTAGGCTTCATGATTGCTGTGTAGGTAGTGTGTAGGGCTTGATGATTGCTATGTGGGTAGTGTCTAGGGCTTGATGATTGCAATGTGAGTAGTGTGTAGGGCTTGATGATTGCTATGTGGGTAGTGTGTAGCTGATGAGAATGCTAAGAATTAGGTAGAAGTGGGCTCTGGAGTGGACAGTGGACTCTGGAGTGGACAGTGGGCTTTGGAGTGGACAGTGGACTCTGGAGTGAACATTGGGCTCAGGAGTGAACATTGGGCACAGGAGTGGACAGTGGACTCTGGAGTGGACAGTGGGCTTTGGAGTGGACATTGGGCTCAGGAGTGGACAGTGGACTCTGGAGTGGACATTGGGCTCAGGAGTGGACAGTGGACTCTGGAGTGAACATTGGGCTTTGGAGTGGACATTGGGCTCAGGAGTGGACAGTGGACTCTGGAGTGGACTAAGTAGAGTGAACATTGTGTATGGAATGGAAGGAACAGGATTGGGGAAATTATGATAGAGTGAGAGGAGAAGGAGAGGAGGAGGAGGAGAGAAGGAAGAGGAGATGAGGAGGAGGACAAGGAGAGGGGGAGAGGAGGTGGAGGAGAGGAGGAGGAGGAGAGAGGAGGAGGAGAGAAGAGGAGAGGAGGAGGAGAGATGGAGGAGAGGAGGAGGAAGAGGAGAGGAAGAGGAGGAGTGGATGAGGATGAGGAGTCTACAGCATGTCTGTCTGTCTGTCTGTCTGTGTGCATGCGTTTCTAAGACTACAGGCGCTCTGCCATGTCTGTCACACACACTTTACACACACGCTCATCTCTGTGCCATACTTACGTCAACATGCCATACCTCATCATATCTGGGGGGAAAAGAGCAGTGGTTTACTGTTATCAGCAACATGTGCTTTCACACACCTTGCCTTATTCCACCTGTTGTTGTGTAACAGCCTGAATCCATCTGCACACAATAACCCATAATGACAAAGTGAAAAACATGTTTATTTTAAATCCTTGAGACGTCACCACAGCTTGATTGGACTCCACCTGCGGCCAATTAAATTGTTTGGGACATGATTTAGAAAGAAACCCACCTGTCTATTTAATAAGGTCCCATAGCTGACATTGCATGTCAGAGCAGAAAATATATGATGTTGGCCAGGGAACTGCCTGTCTATCTCCGAGATAGAACTGTGATGAGGCATATACACTACATGACCAGTAGTATGTGGACTACTACTGGTCCAACATCTCATTCCAAGAATCATGAGCACTAATATGGAGTTGGTCCCCCCTATTGCTGCTACAACAGCCTCCACTCTTCTGGGAAGTCTTTCCACTCGATGTTGGGAACATTGCCGCAGAGACTTGCTTCAATTCAGTCACAAGAGCGTTAGTCGGGCAGTGAGGTCGAGCAGTGATGTTGGGTGATTAGGCCTGGCTCGCCGTTGGCGTTCCAATTCATCCCAAAGGTGTTTGATGGGGTTGAGGTCGGGGATCTGTGCAGGCCAGTCAAGTTCTTCCACACCGATCTCGACAAAACAATTTCTGTATGGACCTCGCTTTGTGCACGGGGGGCATTGTCATGATGAAATAGGAAAGGGCTCTTCCCCAAACTGTTGCCACAAAGTTGGAAGTACAGAATCATCTAGAATGTCATTGTATGCTGTAGCGTTTACAATTTCCCTTCACTGGATCTAAGCGACCTAGCCCAAACCATGAAAAACAGCCCCCAGACCATTATTCCTCATCCACCAAACTTTACAGTTGGCACTATGCATTGGGGCAGGTAGCGTTCTCCTGACATCCACTAAACTCAGATTTGTCCGTCGGACTGTCGGATGGTGAAGCGTGATTCATCACTCCAGAGAATGTTTCCATGGAAACCCATCTCATGAAGCTCCCGACGGAACAGTTCTTGTGTTGACGCTGCGTCCAAAGGCAGTTTGGAACTCGGAAGTGAGTGTTTTTACGCGCTTCAGCACTCTGCGGTCATATTCTGTGAGCTTGTGTGGTCTACCACTTCACGGCTGAGCCGTTGTTTCTCCTAGAAGTTTCCACTTCACAATGACAGCACCTACAGTTGACCTGGGGTAGCTCTAACAGGGCAGAAATGTGATAAACTGACTTGTTGGAAAGGTGGCATCTTTTGACGGTGCACCATTGAAAGTCACTGAACTCTTCAGTAAGGCCATTCTACTGACAATGTTTGTCTATGGAGATTGCATGGCTGTGTACTCTATTTTATACACCTGTGAGCAACGTTTGTGGCTGAAATAGCCGAATCCACTAATTTGAAGAGGTGTTCACATACTTTTGTATATGTAGTGTATCTGAGGAAGGGTACAAAATAATTTCTAGAGTGTTGAACATTTCCAAGAGCACAGTGGTCTTCATAATTAGGAAATGCAAAAAATATGGAACTACCCAGACTCTGATTAGAGCTGGCCAACGGGGGCAAGAATAACCTTGGTCAGGTAGGTGACCAAGAATGCAATGTCCAGTGTGACAGAACTTCAGAGTTCCTTGGCTGAGATGGAAGAATCTGCCAGAAGGACAACAGTCTATACAGCAATTCAAAAATCTGGGCTTTATGGGAAAGTGGCCAGACAGAATCCACTCCTGAGAAAAAGGCACATGACAGCACTCCTGGAGTTTGCAAAAAGTCACGTGAAAGACTCTGAGAGCACAAGGCAAAAGATTCTGCGGTCTGATGAGCCATTATGTTCACCCTTTTTCGCCTGAATGCAATGCGCTCTGTCTAGAGAAAACCAGGCACAGCTCATCACCCATCTAACACCATCCCTACCGTAAAGCATGGTGGTGGCAGCATCAAGTTATGGGGATGCTTTTCAGCGGCACGGACTGTGAGACTGATAAAGATAGAGGGAACAATGAATGGAGCCAAATACAGACAAACCCTTGATGAGGACTTGCTTCAGAGTGCAAACAACCTTAGACTTGGGCAAAGATTTACGTTCCAACAGGACATTGACCCCAAGCATACAGCCAAAACAATCCTGGAATGGTTTCAAAACAAGAATGTGAAAGTCTATGAGTGGCCTCGCTAAAGTCAAGACTTGAATCCCATTGAACATCTGTGGAAAGACTTGAAGATTTCTGTTCACCACCGCTCCAGATGTGCAAAGCTGATACAGACATACCCAAGATGACTCAAAGCTGATACAGACATACCCAAGATGACTCAAAGCTGATACAGACATACCCAAGATGACTCAAAGCTGATCCAGACATACCCAAGATGACTCAAAGCTGATCCAGACATACCCAAGATGACTCTACGCTGATCCAGACATACCCAAGATGACTCAAAGCTATAATCACCGCCAAAGGTGCTTCTACAAAGTATTGAGTCAGGGGTGTAAATGCTTATGTAAATTATATAAGGGATTAAGGCGAGACCCAGATGCAGACACGGGACGCAGATGGTTCGAGTCTTTGATATTTATTACATCCAAAAGGGGGAGGTAAGAGAATGGTCGTGGACAGGCAAAAGGCCAAACCAGTTCAGAGTCCAGGAGGTACAGAGTGGCAGGCAGGCTCGAGGTCAGGGCAGGCTCGAGGTCAGAGCAGGCTCGAGGTCAGGGCAGGCTCGAGGTCAGGGCAGGCAGGCTCAAGGTCAGGGCAGGCTCCAGGTCAGGGCAGGCAGGCTCGAGGTCAGGGCAGGCAGGTACAGAGTCCAAAAAACAGGCAAGGGTCAAAACCGGGAAGACTAGTAAAAGAGAATAGAAAAGGCAGGAGCACGAGAAAACCACGCTGGTTGACTTGGAACATACAAGACGAACTGGCACAGAGAGACAGGAAACACAGGGATATATACACGAGGGATAACAAGAGACTTCTGGAGGGGGATGGAGACAATCACAAGGACAGGTGAAACAGATCAGGGTGTGACAAATTAGATATTTCTGTATTTCATTTTTAATACATTTGTAAACATTCCTAAAAACATGTTTAAAATATAATAACTTTGTCATTATGGGGTGTAGATGGTGGAGAGGAAAAAAATAAATGTAATCCATTTTGAATTCAGGCTGTAACTTTAACAAAATGTTGAATAAATCAAGGGGTTTGTATTATTTCTGAATGCAATGTAACTCTAGTTCAGCTAGGAAATTATAGAGTGTTTAGTAAATAGCTTGCGTTTTTAGAAATGCACATATTTTATAACAGAAAATAAGCCTGTGTCATCCAAAAGCCCCACCAAAAATGATCTAACCCTAAAAATAGTGTCCTAGTTTTGTAGCACGAACCAGTCTTGAGCAGGGGACATATTTGAGTGTGACACAGTTGTGTTTGATGTGTTCCATCATCACGGGGACTGTTCTTCTCCTGGGCACATTCTGTTTTTAACTGGCTGTCCATCCAGACCTATCCCCCTCCGGAGAGAGAGAGAGAGAGAGAGAGAGAGAGAGAGAGAGAGAGAGAGAGAGGGAGAGAGAGAGAGAGAGAGAGAGAGAGAGAGAGAGAGAGAGAGAGCGAGAGCAAGAGAGAGAGAGAGAGAGAGAAAGAGCGAGAGAGAGAGAGAGAGAGAGAGCGAGAGAGAGAGAGAGAGAGAGAGAGAGAGACTGGACGGGCTCTGTCCTATCCAATTATTGTAACCCAGGGGTGGGCCGTGGGAAGGAGAGAAAGACAGATGATGAAGATGAAGACAGAGAGATGAGGAATGAAAGTGGAATAGAACAATGACCCATAGAGTCACTAGTCTAAGATACCCTTCCCACCCTAACTATCCCACGTACCCTACATACAGTTTATTCCACTCAGTGTTTAATTCATTTAGAAAGATGACGCCATGAGCCATTTTTTTTGTCTCTTTTGTCTCAATTTGTACACTCACAACTATAATTTGCGAAGAGCCAATGATGGCATTCTTGGCAGATTTAGCTACTAGATGTTGAGGTCTGTAAAGTGGGAAGTTGGCACGTTATGATGATGATGTCATCGTTCCGAGTGAAGGATATAGCCTTTTAATGTAACGGGTATTACACATTAGGAACACCTTCAGTTGCTCTCAGAACAGCCTCAATTTGTCTACAAGGAGTTGAAGCGTTCCACAGGGATGTTGACTCCCATGCTTCCCACAGTTGTGTCCATTTGGCTGGATGTGGTGGACCATTCTTCATACACATGGGGGAACTTGATACACAGTGTGAAAACCCCAGCAGCGTTGCAGTTCTTGACAAAAGCCGGGTACGCCTGGCACCTACTACCATACCCCGTTCAAAGGCACTTATTTATTTTGTCCTGCACATTCACCCTCTGAATGGCACACATACACAATGCATGTCTCAATTGTCTCAAAGCTTCAAAATCCTTCTTTAACCTGTCTTCTCCCCTTCATCTTTAACCCTGTCTCCTCCCCTTCATCTTTAACCCATCTCCTCACCTTCATCTTTAACCTGTCTCCTCCCCTTCATCTTTAACCTGTCTCCTCCCCTTCATCTTTAACCCGTCTCCTCCCCTTCATCTTTAACCTGTCTCCTCCCCTTCATCTTTAACCTGTCTCCTCCCCTTCATCTTTAACCCGTCTCCTCCCCTTCATCTTTAACCTGGTCTCCTCCCCTTCATCTTTAACCTGTCTCCTCCCCTTCATTTTTAACCTGTCTCCTCCCCTTCATCTTAAACCTGTCTCCTCCCCTTCATCTTTAACCTGGTCTCCTCCCCTTCATCTTTAACCTGGTCTCCTCCACTTCATCTTTAACCTGTCTCCTCCCCTTCATCTTTAACCTGGTCTCCTCCCCTTCATCTTTAACCTGGTGTCCTCCCCTTCATCTTTAACCTGGTGTCCTCCCCTTCATCTTTAACCCGTCTCCTCCCCTTCATCTTTAACCCGTCTCCTCCCCTTCATCTTTAACCTGTCTCCGCCCCTTCATCTTTAATCTGTCTCCTCCCCTTCATCTTTAACCCGTCTCCTCCCCTTCATCTTTAACCCGTCTCCTCCCCTTCATCTTTAACCTGGTCTCCTTCCCTTCATCTTTAACCTGTCTCCTCCCCTTCATCTTTAACCCGTCTCCTCCCCTTCATCTTTATTAACCTGTCTCCTCCCCTTCATCTTTAACCCGTCTCCTCCCCTTCATCTTTAACCTGGTCTCCTTCCCTTCATCTTTAACCTGTCTCCTCCCCTTCATCTTTAACCCGTCTCCTCCCCTTCATCTTTAACCTGTCTCCTCCCCTTCATCTTTAACCTGGTCTCCTTCCCTTCATCTTTAACCTGTCTCCTCCCCTTCATCTTTAACCCGTCTCCTCCCCTTCATCTTTAACCTGTCTCCGCCCCTTCATCTTTAATCTGTCTCCTCCCCTTCATCTTTAACCTGTCTCCTCCCCTTCATCTTTAACCTGTCTCCTCCCCATTCATCTTTAACCTGTCTCCTCCCCTTCAGTTACACTGATTGAAGAGGATTTACTGACATCAATAAGGGATCATAGCTTTCACCTGGTCAGTCTATGTTATGGAAAGAGCAGGTGTTCTTAATGTTTTGTACACTCAGTGTATATTCGTGCTTTCCCGGGTCAATGTTGCGACCAGTATGTACTGAATGTATGTATACATACATACATACAGTGAGAAAGCACTTCATTCATACTTATCAATGTGTCAATCCCTGATACTAATCAATGTGTTCTCGCTGTCGTCTTGTTTTCAGACACAGAAGCGGAGAGGAACGCACTGAAAGAGCATGTCTACCCCAAACTACGGGACTTCTGCAGAGAGAATTATGGGATTGAGTTCCAGGTAACATAAAACGGCCCTTTTTCCTCTTCGTCTGTCTTGCAGTGTAAGAAAGGTGTTTTTTTAAACAATACCCAAGTGATGCTCAGGTTAACTCATAACCTTCAATCCCCCTGTGGATATATCCGCGGAGCGGCGGATTTAGGGTCATGAAATATTGTGTGGATGAAAGGGAGGGGGGTTGCGGTTCGAGTTGAAGAAAGAAAAAACAATCATGAATGTATCAGTCTTGTGCAATTTATATCTGTAGGCTACGTTGAGGTTTTTCTTTGGTTATTTTTAGGCTATCTGCCATTAAGCTTTAGGGCCTACCTTTACGCAAACCTAACAGCCAATTGGTAAAAAAATGCTGTTGGGAACGAGCAGAAAAAGTTAACGTTGATCCACTGATGCAACGTTAGAGTTTAATCCAATAGGAGGAAGGCTGCGGAATGGAGATTTGAAAATAAAGAGGAGGGAGGCTCAGAACAGTAATGTTTGGGAAGGATTTTAAGGGGTAAAAGAGGATGGCGGCGATGCCTATTTTTATGTGTGATGATTGTGAGGCGCTATACGAATTTAGCAATCAAGATGGGGGACTTCAAATAGGCCTACGGCACCTTAAGGGAACTGTAGCCTACTGTTCAGATGGGTTAAAATGGAAACTGATGGAATTAAGCATTTCTTGCAGTAAAATGATACATGAAATGTACATTTTGACTCAGGAACAAGAGTGGATAAATATGATTTCTTCCTTTCAGCATCTTGACAGCATGCGAATGGGCAGTTAGGGACCGTCTGTAAAGGTGTTGTCTTTATCAGCATCGTAAAATCGTATAGTATTTCAAAGAAAACTCAAAACCTGTTTTTGCTTTGTCATTTTGGGGAATTGTGATGCCATTATGGGGTATTGTGATGCCATTTTGGGGAATTGTGATGCCATTATGGGGTATTGTGTGTAGATTGATGAGGGGAAAGCATTTATTTAATCTATTTTAGAATAAGGCTGTAAAGTGGTCTGAATACTTTCAGAAGGCACTGTAGTATTTCAAACACGTAAAATATGCATCTGGGCCGAACTGAAGTCTTATCAGAAACATGTGGGTCGTTTTCACAGTTTCTATTCGCTTACTGGTCAAACTAAACTAACATTTAGCACAGAAAATATATATATATACAGTGCCTTGCGAAAGTATTCGGCCACCTTGAACTTTGCGACCTTTTGCCACATTTCAGGCTTCAAACATAAAGATATAAAACTGTATTTTTTTGTGAAGAATCAACAACAAGTGGGACACAATCATGAAGTGGAACGACATTTATTGGATATTTCAAACTTTTTTAACAAATCAAAAACTGAAAAATTGGGCGTGCAAAATTATTCAGCCCCCTTAAGTTAATACTTTGTAGCGCCACCTTTTGCTGCGATTACAGCTGTAAGTCGCTTGGGGTATGTCTCTATCAGTTTTGCATATCGAGAGACTGAATTTTTTTCCCATTCCTCCTTGCAAAACAGCTCGAGCTCAGTGAGGTTGGATGGAGAGCATTTGTGAACAGCAGTTTTCTGTTCTTTCCACAAATTCTCGATTGGATTCAGGTCTGGACTTTGACTTGGCCATTCTAACACCTGGATATGTTTATTTTTGAACCATTCCATTGTAGATTTTGCTTTATGTTTTGGATCATTGTCTTGTTGGAAGACAAATCTCCGTCCCAGTCTCAGGTCTTTTGCAGACTCCATCAGGTTTTCTTCCAGAATGGTCCTGTATTTGGCTCCATCCATCTTCCCATCAATTTGAACCATCTTCCCTGTCCCTGCTGAAGAAAAGCAGGCCCAAACCATGATGCTGCCACCACCATGTTTGACAGTGGGGATGGTGTGTTCAGGGTGATGAGCTGTGTTGCTTTTACGCCAAACATAACGTTTTGCATTGTTGCCAAAAAGTTCAATTTTGGTTTCATCTGACCAGAGCACCTTCTTCCACATGTTTGGTGTGTCTCCCAGGTGGCTTGTGGCAAACTTTAAACAACACTTTTTATGGATATCTTTAAGAAATGGCTTTGTTCTTGCCACTCTTCCATAAAGGCCAGATTTGTGCAATATACGACTGATTGTTGATTACACACAGGTGGATTGTATTTATCATCATTAGTCATTTAGGTCAACATTGGATCATTCAGAGATCCTCACTGAACTTCTGGAGAGAGTTTGCTGCACTGAAAGTAAAGGGGCTGAATAATTTTGCACGCCCAATTTTTCAGTTTTTGATTTGTTAAAAAAGTTGATTGTGTCCCACTTGTTGTTGATTCTTCACAAAAAAATACAGTTTTATATCTTTATGTTTGAAGCCTGAAATGTGGCAAAAGGTCGCAAAGTTCAAGGGGGCCGAATACTTTCGCAAGGCACTGTAGGTCTATCTTTCCACCCCAGACAGAGTAGGCCTACTTTTCCACCCCAGACAGAGTAGACCTACCTTTCAACCCCAGACAGAGTAGACCTACCTTTCCACCCCAGAAAGAGCAGACCCACCTTTCAACCCCAGAAAGAGTAGACCTACCTTTCCACCCCAGACAGAGTAGGCTTACCTTTCCACCCCAGACAGAGTAGGGCCTATCTTTCCACCCCAGACAGAGTATACCTACCTTTCAACCCCAGAAAGAGTAGACCTACCTTTCCACCCCAGACAGAGTAGGCCCTACCTTTCCACCCCAGACTGAGCAGACCTACCTTTCCACCCCAGACAGAGTAGGTCCTACCTTTCCACCCCAGACAGAGTAGACCTACCTTTCCACCCCAGACAGAGTAGACCTACCTTTCCACCCCAGACAGAGTAGGCCCTACCTTTCCACCCCAGACAGAGTTGGCCTACCTTTCCACCCCAGACAGAGTAGACCTACCTTTTCACCCCAGACAGAGCAGACTTTAACTGCTCTTCTTCTGTGGTTTAACCCAACAAGAGAAGAGTTTCCCTAAAAGCTGTCTGGGTTTAAACATATTCTGTTGTACAGAAAGTACAAGTAGCTTAATCAATTGATAGTGACAGAATTAGAATACTTCTCTTTATTGTCTCCTTGGCAACAGAAGGTTGTATCTCAGCCTCTGATCGATGGGCTATAGGAGATTGTACCTCAGCCTCTGATAGATGGGCTACAGGAGGTTCAATATCAGCCTCTAATCGATGAGCTATAGGAGGTTGTATCTCAGCCTCTGATCGATGGGCTATAGGAGGTTGTATCTCAGCCTCTGATTGATGGGCTACAGGAGGTTCTATATCAATCTCTAATCGATGAGCTATAGGAGGTTGTATCTCAGCCTCTGATCGATGAGCTATAGGAGGTTGTATCTCAGCCTGATAGATCAGCTATAGGAGGTTGTATCTCAGCCTCTGATAGATGAGCTATAGGAGGTTGTATCTCAGTCTCTGATAGATGAGCTATAGGAGGTTGTATCTCAGCCTCTGATAGATGAGCTATAGGAGGTTGTATCTCAGCCTCTGATAGATGAGCTATAGGAGGTTGTATCTCAGCCTCTGATTGATGGGCTACATAAGGTTGTATCTCAGCCTGATAGATGGGCTATAGGAGGTTGTATCTCAGCCTCTGATCGATGAGCTATAGGAGGTTGTAGCTCAGCCTCTGATCGATGAGCTATAGGAGGTTGTACCTCAGCCTCCACGTATCCATTTTGTAAATTTCGATCAATCCCTAATTATAGACAAGTTGACTATCAAATAGCCTACCGGAATGTCGGAAATTATAAGCATAAACATCCAAATTAGGCAACAACAACAAAAAATGCACTCCCTGTCAAAATATCGTTACGCAATCTCTGACTGTAGCCTACAGCGCTTGTTCTACATTAGCAGGTTAGGGTCGGGTGCAGCACTCAAATTGTCACTTTATCATATCTAGTCAGGTGGTTGCTGATGGGTTATTAGCAATTGCTGACAAACAAACAGCTGACCCGCGCACCACTAATATCCCCTCAAACCAGGCTTTCAATATTGATCGAAAAGAGGTTTAATATTATTTAAATCACTGTCTTGTCTGGCCGAATGATGAAAGCAGACGCAAACTCAGCAACATGCCTTGAAGGGTCCCACGAGCGAGCTGAACACAGGGGCCCTGTCTCTTTAAGGCAGACAGAAGGGCAGTAGAGATAAGGATGGATGGTGAATGCTGCAGGATATCTCTCTTTGATAAGACTGTGTGTGTGTGTGTGTGTGTGTGTGTGTGTGTTGTGTGTGTTGTGTGTGTTGTTTGTGTGTGTGTGTGTGTGTTGTGTGTGTTGTGTGTGTGTTGTGTGTGTGTGTGTGTGTGTGTGTGTGTGTGTGTGTGTGTGTGTGTGTCTCTCTCTCTCTCTTCCCTTTGTTGTTTCTCCCTACCATGAATGAATTAGCCCCATTTTCCCCATGGCTCTCACCGATCTGGGATCATTTACATTGCAAATGGCTGGTGTGGCACTGCGCAGAGAGATTTTATCAAAAGATGTTTGTTAGACAAATCCAGGAGAGCCCCTGGAGTAAAGACGCGATCCAATTTTTCTGAGATTGTTCTTGGATGATTTGTCAAGCTTTTCCCTTTGATAGCCGACGTGATGCTTTGTGGGGCCGAGTGACCTCGGAAACGGTTCCCGAAGCGCTACCAGCATGACTTCAGGCAAATGACCTACTGAGACTGTATGGTTTGATAGTCAACAGCTCACCCCCCTTTGAAAGTACTAAACATTGAGTGTCCTGAAGCGTTGGGTGTCCTGAAGCGTTGAGTGTCCTGAAGCGTTGAGTGTCCTGAAGCGTTGAGTGTCCTGAAGCGTTGAGTGTCCTGAAGCGTTGAGTGTCCTGAAGCGTTGAGTGTCCTGAAGCGTTGAGTGTCCTGAAGCGTTGGGTGTCCTGAAGCGTTGAGTGTCCTGAAGCGTTGGGTGTGTTTTTTGTTTAAACTACTAGGGTTGTCATTGATAGACACCTAAGTAAATCACAAGGCCTCTTCTCAGGAAAACATTACAATAGGGTGTGCTGGGTTTTTTTTTTTTTCCAGACCAGCAAGAACACATCTGATGCAGGTAGTCAAGTGCATTTTTTTTTTTACCTTTATTTTACTAGGCAAGTCAGTTAAAGAACAAATCCTTATTTTCAATGACGGCCTAGGAACAGTGGGTTAACTGCCTGTTCAGGGGCAGAACGGCAGATTTGTACCTTGTCAGCTCAGGGGTTTGAACTTGCAACCATCCGGTTACTAGTCCAACGCTCTAACCACTAGGCTACCCTGCTTTGCCTGACAACTCAAACTGAATTCTGCTCTATGTTCGCTACTTACCTCAGTCTGAGACTGTCGTCGTTGAAGTCCTTTGTGGCGTTGTACAAAACAACGTTATCAGCGATTGGATCATCTCGAACCAATCAGAGTATTAAAGCCAATGTATCTGGCCCAACCACATCGGTTTCTGGGACAAATCAGACGGTCTAGAACGTATTTCCATTCTAGTGTTTGGTTTTCGCTAGGCACGATGGGACCCGTGTCGTTCAAAAAGTTATACTTTTGACTCATCTGTCGATAGAACATCCTTCCCAACAGTCTTGATGATCATCCAGGTGCTTTTTGGCAAACTGGAGTCAACTTTTTGGACGAGATGGGTCCCATTATGTCTGGTGAAAACCAAACACTGCATTCCACAGTAAGAACCTGGTGGTGGTTCAATAGCATGCTGGTGGTAGTGTGATGGTTTGGGGATGCTTTGCTGCCTCAGAACCTGTACGACTTGCCTTAATAGAAGGAACCATGAATTCTGCTCTGCATCAGAGAAATCTACAGGAGAATGTCAGGCCACCCGTCTCTGAGCTGATGCTGAAACACAGCTGAGTCATGCAGCAAGACATTGATCCAAAACACAATATTAAGTCATGAAAAACCATGAAAATGGTTAAAAAGCAACACATTTGTAGTTTTGGAATGACCTAGTCAAAATCCAGACCTAATCATCCCATTTGAGATGTTGTGGCAGGACTTAAAAATGAGCCGTTGCAGCTAAAGGTGGACTGATAAAACTACAGGAAGTGTTTGGTTGGAGTCGTTGCAGCTAAAGGTGGACTGATAAAACTACAGGAAGTGTTTGGTTGGAGTCGTTGCAGCTAAAGGTGGACTGATAAAACTACAGGAAGTGTTTGGTTGGAGTCGTTGCAGCTAAAGGTGGACTGATAAAACTACAGGAAGTGTTTGGTTGGAGTCGTTGCAGCTAAAGGTGGACTGATAAAACTACAGGAAGTGTTTGGTTGGAGTCGTTGCAGCTAAAGGTGGACTGATAAAACTACAGGAAGTGTTTGGTTGGAGTCGTTGCAGCTAAAGGTGGACTGATAAAACTACAGGAAGTGTTTGGTTGGAGTCGTTGCAGCTAAAGGTGGACTGATAAAACTACAGGAAGTGTTTGGTTGGTGTCGTTGCAGCTAAAGGTGGACTGATAAAACTACAGGAAGTGTTTGGTTGGAGTCGTTGCAGCTAAAGGTGTCACAACCAGTTATTGAGTGTAAAGCGGGAAATTCACTTTGTTAATTCAATAAATAAAACAAGCATTCATTTTCTTTGGTTATTTGTAAACTCAGGTTCACTTTATCTAATTGTAGGTTTTGGTTGAAGATCTGATAACATTCAGTATCAAAAATATGCTAAAATAAAGAAAATCAGAAAAGGATACAGCCCTTAGCCGTGGTATAATGGCCATATACCACAAACCCCTGAGGTGCCTTATTGCTATTATAAACTGGTTACCAATGTAATTAGAGCAGTACAAATAAATGTTTTGTCATACCTGTGGTACATGGTCTGATCTACCTACGGATGTCAGCCAATTAGCAATCGGGGCTTAAACCACCCAGTTTATAATTAAAATGTTTATATTTTCGACTATTTCTCATCTTGTTTTTCATTGTTGGGGCCCGGTAGTAAGTATTTCACTGTTAGTCTACACCAGTTGTTGGAAAAGCATGTGACAAATAAAAGGTGATTTGATTTGATTTGATATAAAGAAACAGAGATAGGCCTTCTATGCAACACTCCATGTACACTGATTCAGTAAAATAACTGTTTGATTGAGTAAAATAACTGTTTGATTCAGTAAAATAACTGTTAGATTCAGTAAAATAGCTGTTTGATTCAGTAAAATAGCTGTTTGATTCAGTAAAATAACTGTTTGATTCAGTAAAATAACTGTTTGATTCAGTAAAATAACTGTTTGATTCAGTAAAATAACTGTTTGATTCAGTAAAATAGCTGTTTGATTCAGTAAAATAACTGTTTGATTCAGTAAAATAACTGTTTGATTCAGTAAAATAACTGTTTGATTCAGTAAAATAACTGTTTGATTCAGTAAAATAGCTGTTTGATTCAGTAAAATAACTGTTTGATTCAGTAAAATAACTGTTTGATTGAGTAAAATAACTGTTTGATTCAGTAAAATAACTGTTTGATTCAGTAAAATAACTGTTTGATTCAGTAAAATAGCTGTTTGATTCAGTAAAATAACTGTTTGATTGAGTAAAATAACTGTTTGATTCAGTAAAATAACTGTTTGATTCAGTAAAAAAAACTGTTTGATTCAGAAAAATAACTGTTTGCTACAGTAAACATTTGTTTTGATAAAAGTGCTAATATCAGTAGGGCCACAGTTACACACACACACACACACACACACACACACACACACACACACACACACACACACACACACACACACACACACACACACACACACACACACACACACACACACACACACACACACACACACAGAAACACACACAGTCATCAAACACACAAACACACACACAATTAAACACATCCGTCACACACACACCCATCAAAACACACACTCCCGTCACCACAAGAGATGACAATTACAATCCCGCTACAGTTGTGGGATATTGTTTAACGGCTGTCAGTCAAACGTCTCTAACAATACCAGATACCGAGGAGAGAGACAGACGAGGTAAAACTCGATTTCAGATTGTGTTGGCTATTTAGGCACTCTGTGATGTAGTGGTTTTTGAAGTACAGGAAATAAACTTGTCATTTTAGCTTTGTCGAAAACCCGAGAGTGGGAATATATCATTCGACACGAGGCGTCGGCTTAAAAAAAAACACTTTCAGAGCTGAGCTATGTTTTCAGAATTATTTAAGCCTCTCAAAGTGTTTTCTAAAGAAGAAAGCACGTCAACGATGTATCTTTCCTCAAACCTGCTGAGCTCTAGGCTTGATATGCAGACCTGCTTTGTTGTTCCAAGGAGGAATTTTTGTATAATTCTTTTAGTGCTTTCAAACACAAAACAAACACAATTCTAGGATGAAACGCTGTAAGACAGAAAAGGTGCAGTTTTCCTCATCTTCCTTAACATGCCCTTGTTTACCAACAGATTTTCAGTTATGCTAAATCAAATTGTGCACCTCTAAGAGACGGGGTTGGTGAAAACTTGTTAAGTAGTTAGTAGAAAGCAGAACTGAAATTGAATGTGGATAGTCACGTACTGTATATTGTACACCTCTCTCTCTCTCTGTGTCTGTGTCTCTCTCTGTCTCTCTGTCTCTCTCTCTGTGTGTCTCTGTCTCTCTCCCTCTCCCTCTCTCTCTCTCTCTCGCTCTCTGTCTCTCGCTCTCTCACTCTCTCACTATCTCTCTCTTTTTCTCGCTCTCTCTCACTCTGTCTCTCTCTCTCTGTCTCTCTCTCTCTCTCTCTCTGTCTGTCTCTCTCTCTCTCTGTCTCTCTCTCTCTCTCTGTCTCCCTCTCTATCTCTCTCTCTCTCTCTCTCTTTTTCTCGCTCTCTCTCACTCTTTGTCTCTCTCTCTCTGGTTCTCTCTCTCTCTCTGTCTGTCTCTCTCTCTCTCTCTCTGTCTCCCTCTCTCTCTCTCTCTCTCTCACTCTCTCACTCTCTCTCTCTCTTTTTCTCGCTCTCTCTCACTCTCTGTCTCTCTCTCTCTCCGTCTCTCTCTCTCTCTCTCTCTGTCTCTCTCTCTCTCTCTCTCTCTCTCTCTCTCTGTCTCCCTCTCTCTCTCTCTCTGTCTCTCTCTCTGTCTCTCTCTGTCTCTCTCTCTCTGTCTCTCTGTCTCTCTCTCTCTCTCTCTCTGTCTCTCTCTCTCTCTGTTTCTCTCTCCATCCCTCCCTTCCAATCTCTCATCTCTCTGCATTGCACCAGCGTCTCCATTCACTTTCCTGGTGTCCCTTCCTAACTGCTATGGCACCTCTCCTCTCCCCAGTCCTCCACTAAAACTCAAAAGGAAGAGTGGTAGTGACGGTTGCCGTCATCCAATTAAACAGCCACTTAGCACCCAGACAATTCAAAACCAACCCCAATATGATTTTCCTTTCCACCTTCGTCATTATAATACGGTAAAACCATGTCTTTCCTGCGCTTACATCTTCATTCTGGACCTTAACATGATGAACTTCACCCATGGGTGAGCCAAAATGGCAGGGGTTTACCTTTAATTGGCCCTAAGTGTCAGCGACTGGCTAATAGTTGGATCTGTAACATTAGCAGCTGTCTGAGCCGGGTAATTGAGAGACATTTTGTGGTTCTCTACCTCCATCTCCCTCCAGGTTTCTTGTGGGATGTTAGAGTGTCTCCAGCTGTGATGAAACGTTTTTATTTTCACACCGAAGCGGGTTTGTTGTTGATTTAGATGTAAGAGCAGATGAGTTAATTGTAGCTCACATTGATACGCGGTTTAATCATATTAAATCGCATGCTTAGTAAAATACACCACACTATTGTTGCGTTGGTAATTGGTAGATCAACAGTCATTAGATATGAACTGTATTTCTGGAGGTGGCATTTATTTTTAAGTGTTATTTTGCCTCAAAGGGATTCTGTTGATTGTTCTTTTCATATTTTCGGCCTGATTTCATGCCTTTTTCCTTCCAGATATGGAGGCCTAATCCTCAGTTCTAATAGTCTAACATCCTATAAAGGGAGAAAAAAATGGCTTATTTTGCACTTGACCTGCTGCGAGCAAACGCCTTTCAAGGGTAACAGCAAGCTGCTTAACTGAAGTTGCCTCGGTCTCTTATGTAAGCTGCCACAACCCCTGCTACCACACAGGGATGGAGAGATGGAGAGGGAGGGAGGGAGGGAGGGAGGGAGGGAGGGAGGGAGGGAGAAATAGGGGGATGGAAAGAAGGATGGAGAGATGGAAAGAGAGGGAGGGAGGGAGGGAGGGAGGGAGGGAGGGAGGGAGGGAGGGAGGGAGGGAGGGAGGGAGGGAGGGAGGGAGGGAGGGCTGACAAAATAAAAAAACGTTCAATAAATCCCAGTTTAAGAATTCCCGGAATCAGAAGGGAATAAGCAGGAAGTCCAGGATCCTCCAAAACAGGATTTCTGGAAAACCAGGGAATTTATTGGAAGTTTCCGGAATATTACAACCCTATACGGGGGAGATGTATTGGTTCTTTTATATGATGTCTTCACTGTGTAAACGTTCCTTGGGATCTGAAAGGTACTATACAATGAAATATAAGTCATTATTATCATTATGGCTAATGGCCAGGAGACGGACATTACAGAGATATTACAGAGAGAGAGAAGTGGAGGGGGGAGGCACAGTGAGCAGGAAAGTCACAGAGAAATAGGAACTCTGCAGAATGATTGAAACCAAAAGCCAACGTGGAACATTCTCCATCTACAGTATACAGGATTCTCTCTTTCATTCACCCCTTCGTCCTAATCCCCCTATCCAAACACCTCTACCAACTCTCAGAACCCCTGGAGAAAGTGTCACTATATTTTCTTCTGTCCTCCTCCTCATCCTCCTCCTCCGTCCTCCTCCTCCTCCTCCTCCTCCTCATCATCATCCCTCCATCTCTATCTATCCATTCCCTTCTTCTCTCCGAGCCACACATCAGAGTCTGTGGGTTGGAGTGGGAGGGTGGGGGGGGTATTAAATTAGCGCCGTGGCCTCCCCTGCGGCGGTGGGAGAACGAGATGACTAATGTCTTCATTTGAGTTTAATTACTGGGCCTCTGTCGAATCCCCCGCCTACCCTACAATGTTCTGTTACACCTCTCCATTCTCCCATCAACACAGGGCTGTTATGAGCTCATGAGCCCCCACGCCAAATAAGGAGTCTGAGTCCGTTATTGAAATGGTGTTGTATTGAGGGGTTCCATGATATTAAGTGATGCAGTTTATTAGTGTACCTAATACGTCTTGATGGATTCATTTTTAGCCCGTTTTTTTGTTTGTTTTGTTGTTGTGTTGGGTTGTGCAGTTTTGTAGGCTTTGATTGTAGGATTTGTCCTTGTTTATGTGGCTGTTACACTACACATTTGAATATTGCGCGAAGCGAGTAAAATACTATTGAGTATAACCTTTTTAATGGAACAACACTGTACACTGTTAGGGAAAAAAGAGGTAGTCAATGGCAACGTAAAGGGGTATAAACTCCACTGTACACTGTTAGGGAAAAAAGAGGTAGTCAATGGCAACGTAAAGGGGTATAAACTCCACTGTACACTGTTAGGGAAAAAAGAGGTAGTCAATGGCAACGTAAAGGGGTATAAACTCCACTGTAGTGGTACCCTGTCCATTACACCATTAGTTAAAGGTACTGTACATAATTGAAGCCTTGCAGTCCGTACCTCAAAAGTGGCAAAAGGTTTGCTTTTTTTAGGGCACAACCACAGTGACTTTTATTCCTTTTAAGATAATAAAAAAATAAAAAAATGTATCTTCTCTACATAGCTGCATGAAGATGTTTTGAGTAGGGAGGTGTAAATAGAAATTAATTTGACTAAATGATATAATTACTCCTGTCTATACAGAAAATATCGAAAATCCTTCAGAATACTTCCTCAGAGAGCATGACTCAGCCACAGACGATGTTTAGCTTCTCTTAACGCTGTGGATTGTTTCAAAAACCTTTTTAAAGCGTGTAGGTCTACATGCCTAGTTGGGAAGCCTGCGATTTGGACAGTGCGCGTGGTAATGGGCCTAGCTGATTATTGAGATACGTCTGTCAGTAGAAAAGCGTCTAAAATATGTGTGACTATAATGTGTCTTCAGTATCATTTTGAAATGTTGAGACAAGAGGAACGGGATGGGGTGGTGAAGATATTGGCTCTTTTCTCTCCAGAAAAAAGCTGAGCTGTCTCCCACCAATTCTTCCGCATTCATACGTTTATTGTCTTAATTGTTTGCCCTTTGATTGTTTATTGTTGATAAATTCCCCCGTTACACATGTCACCAGTAGTAAAAATAACCAATTAATCCCCGTCGTTTGGTTACATACATTTCTGTTAATTCATGGATTAATTAAGCCTACAGTCATTTACTGTGAAGTCAGATTGGAAACGTTGTTTGCACAACCTGCTACATTTGTGAGAAACACATTTTTTGGTGTTTCACACCATCATTTCTGAGTTTTTGTACATTTTTTCCATTGTATTTGTTTTGAAGTGCTTAATGTGAGCAATGAAAGAAGAAAACAAAGTTGCCATTGTGATTGATAATATTTCCTCACAGCATTTGAAAGATCTTTCCAACACTCTCCCCCTCGATAATCAGCAGGCCTAGGTGAAAAAGAGGAAACTATCATGCTCTGAGAATCATATATATCCAGTGGAAACATCCTAAAATACCTGAACACTTTTTCATTTGCGCAAAAACAGCTGATTCTGTCCAGAGCTCACTGGCCCAGGAAACTCTGAGGGCCCGGAATAGGCTTGTTGATACAATGTTGCAAGTTTGCAAGCCACAGCTTAGGGCTGGACCTTGATATATACAGACATTGGGCTGGACCTTGATATATACAGACATTGGGCTGGACCTTGATATATACAGACATTGGGCTGGACCTTGATATATACAGACATTGGGCTGGACCTTGATATATACAGACATTGGGCTGGACCTTGATATATACAGACATTGGGCTGGACCTTGATATATACAGGCATTGGGCTGGACCTTGACATATACAGACAATGGGCTGGACCTTCATATATACAGACATTGGGCTGGACCTTCATATATACGGCAGAGGCTGGATGTGTCCGTAACGGCAGAGGCTGGGTGTGTCCGTAACGGCAGAGGCTGGGTGTGTCCTTAACGGCAGAGGCTGGGTGTGTCCGTAACGGCAGAGGCTGGATGTGTCCTTAACGGCAGAGGCTGGATGTGTCCGTAACGGCAGAGGCTGGATGTGTCCGTAACGGCAGAGGCTGGATGTGTCCTTAACGGCAGAGGCTGGATGTGTCCGTAACGGCAGAGGCTGGATGTGTCCTTAACGGCAGAGGCTGGGTGTGTCCGTACGGCTGAGGCTGGATGTGTCCGTACGGCTGAGGCTGGATGTGTCAGTACGGCTGAGGCTGGGTGTGTCCGTACGGCTGAAGCTGGATGTGTCCGTACGGCTGAGGCTGGGTGTGTCCGTACAGCTGAGGCTGGGTGTGTCCGTACGGCTGAGGCTGGGTGTGTCCGTACGGCTGAGGCTGGATGTGTCCGTACAGCTGAGGCTGGGTGTGTCCGTACAGCTGAGGCTGGGTGTGTCCGTACAGCTGAGGCTGGATGTGTCCGTA
>NC_092167.1:47006215-47011215 GCF_045791955.1 Oncorhynchus clarkii lewisi
TATTTTTTTAAGCAGCCTAATCAGATTAAAACATTGTGACCGCCTGGTTGTGTTCATGCCACATATAAAAGGTAACACATTTTTAAAGGTACATTTCAGGTATATTGAAACATTAGGCTCTAAACACATGAAGCATGAAGCCGCTGGGATTGGAGAGAACAGGCGTGTTAAGCTTTCCTGAATAACCGGGTCTGCTGGGAGCATATGTGGCCACATTATTATAGGATGACTTGGGAGAACGATGATCTGCAACAGAGTACATCTCCGTATCAGAAGTAATAAAAATACATCCAGACTGGCTTGCTACTCTGCCTTTCTAGACCTTTCTAAATGGAATTCGTTTTTTTTTTCACCCGTTATTCAAATCACATTTTCACTGCAGCCAAGAGTATCATTTTGTATTCACTTGAAAACAATAATGCATTTAATCATTGTATTGAGGTGTTGTAGGCTAGTCTAGGGAAGGATGTTTGTACTGTCCCTCAACAAGATTAATTCATTAATGTTTTGAGCCTCGTGTCTTCACTGTTCTTTCATGCTCAATGATGCACCTGGCCTCTTTCATGCCTATCAGCTATTCCTATTGGTTCTTGTGGATTCATATTGAACATTGGCGCAGCTTTGAATTTATGTGTGGGATGGTAGCCTATTGGAGATCTGGACAATTGATCCACCTACCACTGTTGGCACTATGAATGGTGGATAGACAGACAGACTGGTAGACTATATTGTCACTATGAATGGTGGATAGACAGACAGACTGGTAGACTATATTGTCACTGTGAATGGTGGATAGACAGACAGACTGGTAGACTATATTGTCGCTATGAATGGTGGATAGACAGACAGACTGGTAGACTATATTGTCACTGTGAATGGTGGATAGACAGACAGACTGGTAGACTATATTGTCGCTATGAATGGTGGATAGACAGACAGACTGGTAGACTATATTGTCACTGTGAATGGTGGATAGACAGACAGACTGGTAGACTATATTGTCACTGTGAATGGTGGATAAACAGTTAGACTGGTAGACTATATTGTCACTATGAATAGTGGATAGACAGACAGACTGGTAGACTATATTGTCACTGTGAATGGTGGATAGACAGTTAGACTGGTAGACTATATTGTCACTATGAATGGTGGATAGACAGACAGACTGGTAGACTATATTGTCACTGTGAATGGTGGATAGACAGTTAGACTGGTAGACTACACTGAGGTTACCAAATATTAGGAACACCTTCCTCATATTGAGTTGCACCCTAAGAACTCCCATTTTACTCTCCAACCTATTTCCTTGTCTTCACATGTCACAAGCGAACATCCCTAATAACCATTACTCATCGTTAAGGTGTACCCATACTGCCCTACGAATGCAGGCCAACAGAGGGAACCCTGGGAAATGTAGGCCAACAGAGGGAACCCAGGGCCAACAGAGGGAACCCTGGGAAATGTAGGCCAACAGAGGGAACCCTGGGCCAAGTAAGGGAACTTTGAGAAATGTAGGCCAACAGAGGGAACCCTGGGAAATGTAGGCCAACAGAGGGAACCCAGGGCCAAATAAGGGAACTTTGAGAAATGTAGGCCAACAGAGGGAACCCTGGGAAATGTAGGCCAACAGAGGAAAGCCAGAGAGTCCAGCATGCTCTCAGAGGCTGGGTTTGTCCTGCTTCTAAGGGGCGGCGACAGCAGCAACTTGGCATGGACACACTCATTTATGTGTCTCTCTCTTTCACTCTCTCTGTCCGGAGGAGATTTCCCCTGTGCCATGTTTGCACTTAGAATTATATGCGTCAGCTACACTGAATTGGACAAATGTGTCAGGAGATCTCCCCCCTGTCGAAGCCAACACAGGTACACACACACACACACACACACACACACACACACACACACACACACACACACACACACACACACACAGAGGCCTTCTGTCGCTCTCCAATCTGCCTGTCCTCATCGCCCCTAGTGACAGAGTGGTATCTTAGACATAGTGAGAGTGTTTGAGAGCCAGGTGGGCTGTTTGTCTGTGTGTGTGTGTGTGGTGTGTGTGCGTGCGTGCGTGCGTGTGTGTATAAACCTCCTGCTTGGTCCGTGCTCTAAGTCTGCTGTTCTCCACAGCAACAACATCTCTAATGTCCACCATGGGAAAACATAGCTATTATTTTCACTTTTCTTCTATAGGCTATTTTCTGTGCAAAACAACTGTCTGGATGGGAATATGTCTTTCTGAACCTAATCTACACTACTACTGTCTGAATGGGAATATGTCTTTCTGAACCTAATCTACACTACTACTGTCTGAATGGGAATATGTCTTTCTGAACCTAATCTACACTACTACTGTCTGGATGGGAATATGTCTTTCTGAACCTAATCTACACTACTACTGTCTGAATGGGAATATGTCTTTCTGAACCTAATCTACACTACTACTGTCTGGATGGGAATATGTCTTTCTGAACCTAATCTACACTACTACTGTCTGAATGGGAATATGTCTTTCTGAACCTAATCTACACTACTACTGTCTGGATGGGAATATGTCTTTCTGAACCTAATCTACACTACTACTGTCTGAATGGGAATATGTCTTTCTGAACCTAATCTACACTACTACTGTCTGAATGGGAATATGTCTTTCTGAACCTAATCTACACTACTACTGTCTGGATGGGAATATGTCTTTCTGAACCTAATCTACACTACTACTGTCTGAATGGGAATATGTCTTTCTGAACCTAATCTACACTACTACTGTCTGGATGGGAATATGTCTTTCTGAACCTAATCTACACTACTACTGTCTGAATGGGAATATGTCTTTCTGAACCTAATCTACACTACTACTGTCTGGATGGGAATATGTCTTTCTGAACCTAATCTACACTACTACTGTCTGGATGGGAATATGTCTTTCTGAACCTAATCTACACTACTACTGTCTGAATGGGAATATGTCTTTCTGAACCTAATCTACACTACTACTGTCTGGATGGGAATATGTATTTCTGAACCTAATCTACACTACTACTGTCTGAATGGGAATATGTCTTTCTGAACCTAATCTACACTACTACTGTCTGAATGGGAATATGTCTTTCTGAACCTAATCTACACTACTACTGTCTGGATGGGAATATGTCTTTCTGAACCTAATCTACACTACTACTGTCTGAATGGGAATATGTCTTTCTGAACCTAATCTACACTACTACTGTCTGAATGGGAATATGTCTTTCTGAACCTAATCTACACTACTACTGTCTGAATGGGAATATGTCTTTCTGAACCTAATCTACACTACTACTGTCTGAATGGGAATATGTCTTTCTGAACCTAATCTACACTACTACTGTCTGGATGGGAATATGTCTTTCTGAACCTAATCTACACTACTACTGTCTGAATGGGAATATGTCTTTCTGAACCTAATCTACACTACTGTCTGGATGGGAATATGTCTTTCTGAACCTAATCTACACTACTACTGTCTGAATGGGAATATGTCTTTCTGAACCTAATCTACACTACTACTGTCTGGATGGGAATATGTCTTTCTGAACCTAATCTACACTACTACTGTCTGACTGGGAATATGTCTTTCTGAACCTAATCTACACTACTACTGTCTGAATGGGAATATGTCTTTCTGAACCTAATCTACACTACTACTGTCTGGATGGGAATATGTCTTTCTGAACCTAATCTACACTACTACTGTCTGAATGGGAATATGTCTATCTGAACCTAATCTACACTACTACTGTCTGAATGGGAATATGTCTTTCTGAACCTAATCTACACTACTACTGATTGTTCCAAATGATTACTGGTACTAGGACCTTTGACCTTGTGAACAGGAAACGTAATGTTTACTGTATATGTATTCATTATTCATGGAATGTGTATTGTTCATTTGTCCTTTTGTAGGTTGTGGACCTGTACTGGGGGATGGACCCAGAGGAGTGGGACAGTCCAGACCTGCAGCGTCTCAGGATGAAGTTACTAGAGGACTGTCTCCAGACGTCCGCAGGCCCATGTTTTGTTGTGGGTATTATGACACGTAAATTATTCTTTATAAGCCTTCATAACCATCCTGTTCATTACACAACGCTGAGATGTTAATTTGACTGTTTTGAATTTGTGTTGTAACACGGTAGTTTGTTGACTAGATGGATGTTCCTTCTTCTCTCTGGCTGTATGTCCAGTCACCCATCCACCCATCCATCCACCCATCCATCCATCCATCCATCCACCCATCCATCCATCCACCCATCCATCCACCCATCCATCCATCCATCCATGCATCCATCCACCCATCCACCCATCCATCCATCCATCCATCCACCCATCCATCCATCCATCCATCCATCCATCCATCCATCCACCCATCCACCCATCCATCCATCCATCCATCCACCCATCCATCCATCCATCCATCCATCCACCCATCCATCCATCCACCCATCCATCCACCCATCCATCCATCCATGCATCCATCCACCCATCCATCCATCCATGCATCCATCAAATTATTTAAGACTTTCTGCTCTCAGTTCGGTACGTCCAGTTTCAACAGGTTGTTGGTTTGGAACCTATTGTTTCGGAACCTATTGGTTCGGAACCTGTTGGTTCGGAACCTATTGGTTTGGAACCTGTTGGTTTGCTGTGTAGAGAGATCAATATGATGACAGATGGGCTCAGGTTGTGTGGGTTATCAATTCTATCTCTTCTAGATCATACCAGGTCAGAGGAGGTAAAGACCCATTTTGATGGAGGGCATGAGATTGTAATTGGTGTCAGAGCTCAGAGAGAGAGAGGTGATAGGATAGTGGATAGGAGCCTTGTCCCAGGGAGTCTGATATTGTAATTAGGGTCAGAGGTCAGAGAGAGAGAGGTGTCTATCCTTTTACCCCCCCTCTTCATTTACATATCTTATATCTTCATATCTCTGTCCACCCAACCATCTATGTCTTTCTGCATCTCTC